>NC_048309.1:2397516-2420241 GCF_013100865.1 Trachemys scripta elegans
TTTAAGTGGTTCCAAGTAGTAACAGACAGAACAAAGTAAGTCACCAAGCAAAATAAAATAAAATGCACAAATCTATGTCTAATCAAACTGAATACCGATAATCTCACCCTCAGAGATGCTTCAGTAAGTTTTTTTTTCCCCCTCAGACTGGGCACCTTCCAGGCCTGGGCACAATTCTTTCCCCTGGTACAGCTCTTGTTCCAGCTTAGTTGGTAGCTAGGGGATTCTTCATGATGGCTCCTCTCCTCCCCTTTTGTTCTGTTCCACCCCTTTTTTATATATCTATCTTTTGCATAAGGTGGGAACCCTTTGTCCCTCTGGGTTTCCACCCCCTCTCACTGGAAAAGCACCAGGTTAAAGATGGATTCCAGTTCAGGTGACATGATCACATGTCACTGTAAGACTTCATTACCCACTTGCCAGCACACACATATACAGGAAGACTCACAGGTAAAACACAGCCATCTGCAGACAACAGTCCTGGTTAATGGGAGTTATCAAGATTCCATTAATGGCCCACACTTTGCATAATTACAATAGGCCCTCAGAGCTATATTTTATATTTCTAGTTTTAGATCCAAGAGTGGTACATTTATACAAGTAGGATGATCACACTCAGTAGATTATAAGCTTTGTATTGATACCTTACAAGAGACCTATGAAGTATATCCCAACTACATTATATTCACTTATCATATTTTTATAAAATCATATAGACTGCACAACGTCAGTGTTTTGACACTCTTATTCCAAAATAAGGGTGCCTTGGAGTAAGCTAAACTGGAACAAGGCACTCTTACTCTGGAATAAGAGTGCCACAATTATTCAGGAGCAACTCTTGCACTTTAAAATTTACAACCAAACCTTATCCAAAATCGTTTTCAAGCACAGACAAGCCCTAGACATCAACCAGAGATCTACTCAACTGTCCAAAGAACTAATGAATTACATATAACACGAGCATGTAAGTACAAAATTAGAAAGGCCAAGGCACAAAACAAGATCAAACAAGAAAACATTCTACAAATACATTAGAAGCAAGAGGAAGACCAAGGACAGAGTAGGCCCATTACTCAGTGAGGAGGAGGGAGAAAGAACAACAGAAAATGTGGAAATAGCAGAGGTGCTTAATGACTTTTGTTTTGGTTTTCACCAAGAAGCTTGATGGTGATTGGACATCTAACATAGTGAATGCCAGTGAAAATGAGATAGGATCAGAGGCTAAAATAGGTAAAGAACAAGTTAAAAGTACTTAAACAAGTTAGATGTCTTCAAGTCACCTAGAATACTCAAGGACCTGACTGAGGAGATACCTGAGCCATTAGCTATTATCTTTGAAAAGTCATGGAAGATAGGAGACATTCCAGAAGACTGGCAAAGGGCAAATATAGTGCCCATCTATAAAGAGGGAAATAAGAACAACCCAGGGAATTACAGACCAGTTAGCTTAACTTCTGTACCCAGAAAGATAATGGAGCAAATAATTAAGCAATCTATAAAACTCATGGATTTTCACAAAGTTCACAAAAAGAAGAACAGGAGTACTTGTGGCAACTTAGAGACTAACAAATTTATTAGAGAATAAGCTTTCGTGGACTACAGCCCACTTCTTCGGTAGTCCACGAAAGCTTATTCTCTAATAAATTTGTTAGTCTCTAAGGTGCCACAAGTACTCCTGTTCTTCTTTTTGCGGATACAGACTAACACGGCTGTTACTCTGAAACCTGTCACAAAGTTCAGTGGCCAATGGCCTCAGATATTTTTGAGCACATTTGCCTACTTTAATCAGGGAAGCAAGATCTGGGCTGTGGTTCTCAACCTGTGGCCCGGTCAGCACACAGCTGTGGCCCATGTGACATCCTCGGGGCCATATAGATAGTATTGGATATGGCCCACAATGGTAAACAGGTTGAGAACCACTGGATTAGACCATAAGAAAAAGAATCACTGTACTCAGTTTTCATAATAAGCAGGTACACATCTCTTCAGATTTTAGATTAGTCTAATATTGTATAGATTTAAGATTGTCAGTAAAGACAAGACTCTCTCTTATGGAGATCCAGAACGGTTCTTTGTTCCAGACTTTGTAACCAGAGTGTTTCTGAATTTCAAGACTCATCAACATCAAACATGTATAGTCTACCGAGAACGACTGTGCCAACCAGAGACCCCACAGATGATGGCATAGCAGCAGGCATTGTGTAGTGAATTTCCCAGACGTGGCTCAATCCTGCAAATACATGAATCTCTAGGGCTGCCCCAGGTAGAGTCAGGACATGCACCTCTTTGCGCATCTATGGAGAGTTTGAAAGTGGTGTGATGGTGTATTTTTGTCCATCCTGGCAACATGACCAAAAAGCATCCAACACTGCTTTTGAATATGAGTGACTGAAAGAAGGCCAGATATTTTTTTAAAACTTGTGTCTTGACATGTACCTGTGTTAGTAACTTGTTACATTGCTGTCACATCACAGTGCCTTTGAATAAATAATGGAATAAGCCTTAAAATCCTTATTAGTATTCTATTTTACAGATGGGAAGACCAGGGCAAGGTAAGTAACTTGCCCAATGTGACACTTTCTCAGGGCACCCAGTATCATAGGTCATCTGGTTACCCCCTGCCTCAAGTATGAGGGAGTCTATCTTGTGGCAGCTCTTGTACAGCACTGCTCTACTACTCAAACTCTCTCCTCAGGACTCTGCCAGTCCTATTTTGCTTTGCAGGTTAACACCAGGTGTACCCCTATCCCTGAAGGGCATTCTCCCTATAGCATCCAGCCCCGTCACTGGACACTCTCAAAACTTACCAGTTAAGCTTTTGCCAAGAGACAGGATACATTACTCCTGGGGAAATTCTGCAGGACTGCGCACCCACAGAAAACATCCTCCCCACAGAATGCCTGTGCTTCCCTGCAGAAAACGGCAGGAAAGAAAAGGGAAGCCGCAAGGGTGGGTGGGGGGGACGGACATGACCATGGGTGCCCTTTTTGGGGGATTGCCTACCCCAAACAGAGGCAAGGCATGGGGGCACACAGGGTTACCTGCTGCTGCTGCCTCCCCGCCCCAATTTCTGCAAGCGCAGAGCTGCCCAGCTGAAGGAGGTTGCGTCTGGACTCCCCTGACTCTGCAGCTGAACGCCGCCTCCTGGTTTCTAGTGCCAGTCGTGCTCCCCTTTTGCGTGCTGGGAGCCTTCAGGTTTTCTGTACAACAGTGAGTGCCCGCAGTAGAGCTGGGTAAGGGGTCGTGGGGAAATGAGGAAGGGGGGGGGGTGAGGAGAATGTGGGAGTGAGGGGAGGGGGATGAAATGGGGATAGGGGAAATCAGGGGGGGGGGGGAAGCAGGAGCCCAGCATGTGGCATCCCCTCAGCAGCAGCTGGGGCTTCCCCGTGAAGCAGGCCAATCAAACCCTCACCCTGACAATTGCTACCTCCTCCCCCATCTGGACCCAAACCCCACTGAGCCCCAACCAGCTGCACCTGGGCCCCAACCCAGACCCTCCCACCAAGCCCCACCTCCATGCACCCCCCCCCGAGCCTCATCTCCCCACATCTGGACCCACCCACTGAGCCCCCCCACCAAGCCCCATCTCCCCACACCCAGACCCCCCTGCCGAGCCCCAACCACCTTCACCCAGATCCCCTGCAGAGTCCCATTGCCCCTGCACCCAGAAACACCCCCCCAAATGACCCCCTGTGCCTCTAGATATCCCACTGAGCTGCCTGCACACAGAATGCCCCATGCAGAAACCTCTCACCCCACATCTGGATCCCCCCCATACTAAGCCCCTCCACATTTGGATCCTGCTGGGCTGAGCCTACCCACTCACACCTGGTGCACCTGGCCAGTGGTGCTGGAACAATTTTTATAGTGGGGGCGCTGAGAGTCATTGAACCAAACTGTAAACCCTGGATATAACGGAAACTGCCTTCTCTAAACAAGGCTATTTCACCAAAGAAGTGGGTGTAGCCCACGAAAGCTTATGCTCTAATAAATTTGTTGGGCTCTGAAGTGGCACAAGTCCTCCTGTTCTTTTCACCAAAGAAGTAGAGAGCATCATAAACCAGGCTACCATGACTCCCTGAAAGAACCTGCTTCAATACATCAAAACCCCACCGATCACCCACCCCTGCTTGTCACCTCCCACCCCACCCTAAAACCCACCCTACAGCGTAGCAAGGAACGACGGGACATTCAGGAAGTGCTCCCCATCAAGTAAGAAACCTTCCCCCAAACCCTTGCTCTGGCCTTCAAAGCCTCCCACCCCCAAACCTCCCCAGAAGCCAGGCCCCACCGACCAGGCCACAGCAGAGCCTGCAGAACAGAGACAAAACCTGCAGCCACATCTCCACTCCTCGGACTATTAACCCCCCCACCCCACACACACACACACCACACACACACGTCCCCCATTTTGAGTTAGTGAAAACTTCGGCAAACGTGGCAGCTGAGTCGGGTCAGAGACGGGCCTGGAGCGGACCCCCGCCCGCCCCTCCTAGCAACAGGCACCGAGCTGGCCCGGCGGCTGCTCGCCCCCGCCCCAGGCACGACCTAGGGAGAGCGGCCCGCTCCGGGGACCCACTAACGCCCCCCCCCGCCGGGGAAGGAGGCGGCCTAGGGACGGGCGGGAAAAACCCGAGCCCGCGAGGGGGGGGGGCGCGAAGGGGCCCCATTGCTCAGGAGCCGAAACCCACTTACCGCCGCTTCCGCCAACCCCAGCCTCGTTCTGCTCGCCAGTCTCCGCTCCGCCGCTTCGCTCCGCCGTTAACAATTTTGAACAACGGTCCCTGGTCCAAACGCACCAATCACCGCGGGCCGCCGTCCCCATCGACCGCGCAGATTGGACGAGCCGCGGGAAGCAGCCGAGTACCCGGATGAAAACAAGCCCGCCCTGCTCTCCCAGGAATCCAACGGCCGTCCCGGAGACTTCTGGAACATGTAGTCTCTAGACTCAGGGCGGCTGGCACGGCAGGCGAGCGTGGAAACCACAGCTCCCAGAAGGCACCGGGAGCCGGGGTGCGTCGCCAATCCGAGAAGGAACTTTCAACGTTGGGGATGAAGTGGCCAATCAGCTTTCAGTAAGTAGGGCGCGGTTTGACTGCGTTCCAATTGGTGCCCTTGGTGGCTGGAATAGACCATTGTGAATCTGATGTAACTATGGAGGTAGGGCAGGTAGACTACAGGTGACACTGGCACTTGGGCTATCCCCATACCAAACCCTTCCCCCAACTCACTGGGGTGCCACGTCTCCCATCCCCTCCAGCCCCTATTGCCTCCCACTCAGTGGGTCGAGCCATGTGATCTCCCCCAGCATAGAGCTAGGGGGTTGTGCCCTTTTCCCTCATCACCTTCCAGGCCAAGGAGTCTCCCTAGTCAGGCACCTCCCAGGATCAGGCCCAACACACCTAGCCAGCTTCACACCAATACACTTCTCAGTAGCTTTATTTGCATTGTGCAGATGTCTAAATAACCATTTCGATTTTTGGTTTGGTCAAAACGTGACGTGTTCACAAATAGTTTGGGGTTGGCCGAAACTGCATTTATCAGCAAATCGTTTATTTGCTGAAATATTTCCCCTATCTCTAGCAGTAAAGTATGGTATTGTACACGCCCTGATGTCCCCGCACCGCTCCCGGCAATGGCTGGCATGTCCCTGGGGGAGAGGCAAGGGACTTTGCGCATTGCCTCAGCCTGCAGGCACCCTCCTGCAGCTCCCATTGGCTGCAGTTCCTGGCCAATGGGAGCTGCAGAGTTGGTGCTTGGGGCGCGGAGACCCCTGCCCCTCCTCCCGGGGCTGCAGGGATGTGCCGGCCACTTCCGTGAGCGACGTGGGGCCAGGGCAGGCAAGGAGCCTGCCTTAGCCCTGCTGTGCCGCTGGACTTTTAGCACCTAAAATCTCTCAGTTTGGCTTCAGTAGCCTCCAGGAGATAAAGCCCGATTCCAGGAGACTCCCCGCGAAACCAGGAGGGTTGGGAACCCTAAGCGTATCTCCTCAGTAGGGTGACCAGATAGCAAGTGTGAAAAATCAGGACAAAGGATAGGTGCCTAAATGAGAAAAAGCCCTGAATATCTTGACTGGCCCTATAAAATGGGGACATCTGGTCACCCTACTCCTCGGTAATACAGGGGTGCAAGCACATCAAGCCTGTCCTTTCCTCTTTCCCCTAGCTTCCCATAGACTACTGAGTCAAGTTCAATTTCTCAGTTCTTGCCTCAAAGTGCAAAATAGCCTGACCCCAGCATATCTAAAAGATCACCTAGAACTCAGGGACGAAGACTGCAACTGACAACTCCATTCCTTAGATACAATTAAACCTTCTACCATAGGGTGCAGCTTGTCCATGCAGGAGACAGAGCTTTCTCATGGACTGTCAGAGGGGCTGGCCCCTGAGGGAGTCAGACACCCAGTCTACTGGTGACGAACTTTGCTATGGTGAATGAGCCAACCCAAATCCACTTAGAGAACAAGTCAATTGCTTAAGTAACTGGGCAGCAGTTAATTAGGTAAGGAGCACTTGGGCCTTATAAAGGTTATGAAGGCTCAGACAGGGTACAGAGAAGAGAGAGGAAGTTCCTAAGAAAAGGGCTTCCTAGGGGAGCAGTTGAGGGAATTCACTAGGAAAGAAAACAGAGGAAGAGTACTCCTAGCAGGAAGAGGATCTGGAAGGAAAGACCTGTGAATACCAAGCCCTAACAAAACCTAGTTCCCCCAAGAGGATTTCACCAGGTAGTAGCAAGAATTCCAGCTCACAAATGAATGATATGTTATTCTGGAGAAGGGTTGCTATGGCTTGAACTCTGCAGGAACCTTGAACCTAGATGAGAAACCCTTTCATATTTGATGACAGGCGGCAAAGACTCCAGTAAAGGTCCTGGGTCAAGAGGGCCTCACTGGTAAGGAGCGTAGATGGACTAAAATTAACCTGGTCCCCTTCAGGTGGAGGTTTACATGTGTAACACATTCTGCCATTGGATTCAATAAACTAGACACCTGAAGGGGCACAGGGCAATATATATATATAAGCTTTTGGGGACTTTAGTGAAAGTACACTAAGGGACAGTGAGGCTGAGATGTGCCTGCAGTTCTGCACAGGACTGGCATGGGACACTCCTGGGGTGACTGCCTACCATTACAGGGGCCAATATGAACACATGTAAGGAACTCACCCAGGAATAAGCACCACTACAAACCACCCCAACTTTTGCAGCAAACTCCAGGCAGAGGCGCTGGAACTATTTGTATAGTGGGAGTGCTGAGAGCCATTGATCCAAACTATAAGCCCTGTATATGATGGAAACCACTTGAAGCCAGGCAGTGTGGCAGCACCCTAGTTCCAGCAGCTGTGACTCCAGGGTGCCAGCCCCCCTCTTGGCCAATACACTGGGGATTAAACTGGAGAACTCCAGAGCTAAAAACATCAGCTGTTACAGCTTCAGCTACTGTAGCTGGGGACTGTAACAACTCATATCTGCTGTAGACAGGCACCGAGGGGAACCTGAAAAACACACACTCACCAAGGGGTTACACCCTGCACATTTTGACCTGCCTCTGCTAACAGATGCAGAGTAGCATATACAAAATTAAAAAAACCCAGCAAGACATGAGAAATAATTCTTCTACTCTATTCCATGCTGATAAGGCCTCAGATGGAATATCATGTCGAGTTTTGGGTACCTCATTTCAGGAAAGATGTGGACAAATTGGAGAAAGCCCAGAGGAGACTAGATTAAATGATTAAAGGTCTAGAAAACATGACCTATGAAGAAAGAATGAAAAAATTGATTTGTTTAATCTGAAGAAAAGAAGACAGAGGGGGGACATAAGTTTTCAAGTATGTAAAAGGTTGTTACAAGGAGGAGAGTGAAAAATTGTTCTTAACCTCTGAGACAAGAAGCAATAGTCTTAAATTGCAGCAAGCGTGGTTTAGGTTGGACATTAAGACAAATTGCCTTCAAGGAGGTTGTGGAATTTCCAGCAGTGGAGGTTTTTAAGAACAGGTTAGATGCCTTAGGGATGGTCTAATTATTACTCAGTCCTGCTGTGAGCCCAGGGGAGGGGACTAGATGACCTTGTGAGGTCCCTTCCAGGCCTACCCTTGTGATTCTATGAAAATGCTCCATTGCACCCCCACTTCTTTCTTCCTGGGGAGGGAAAGAGCTGGGACAAACCATAGGTGTGGGGTGACCAGATGTCCTTGTTTTAAAGGGACAGTCCTGATAGCTGGGGCTTTGTCTTATATGAGCACCTACTACCCCCATCCCCTGTCCCGATTTTTCACACTTGCTGCCTGCTCACCCTGCATAGGTGACTGATGCAGCCCTGGGGCTTTCCAGCTGGGAGCCGCTGGCATTTCCGCATCTAAGCCCCAGGCATGGGAGTGGATGCCCCATAGAGCTGTGGACAGGGCTGGCCCACGCAGGATACCCAACCCCACAGGCCAGAGGCGGCGCTGATGGGCTGCTATGGGCACAGCCCCTCCAGCTGGGCGTGGCCCAGCCCGACAGCTGCATCGTGACATCACTGAGGCGGCGCGGTCCCTTTAAATCTCCACTTCTCCAGGGCGCTCACGCGGGGTCGCCAAAGTCTGCGCTTTGACCCAGCAGGCCGGGGTGTTGCGCATGCTCACTACTCCTGCGTGCGCCGCCGCACGCTCAGCGGAACACATCTCGCGCATGGGTATTAACGCCCAGGCCTGGCCGGACCTTCCCGCCCCAAGCGGGAGACCCATGCGCGCATGCGCACTCCCCTCTCAGCCCCGCCCAGCCCTGACAAGGCGGCCGTTGGGGGCGGGGAAGGAGGCCGCTGAAGCAGCTCAGGCCCCGCAGGCTCCCAGCGATCTCTGCCCCGGCGTCTTCCTCCGTGGGGGGCGGGGAGCAGGGGGTTGGGCTCTTCGCCGGCCTCTGAGGTGAGAGCGGAGTGGCGCAGGCGAGGCGTGAGTGACAACCAGGTGCTGCCAATGGGAGGATGCCTGTTGGTCCCGCCCCTGACCCCCTCCAGGGGGCGGGGCCAAGGAGAGGGGGAGGGGAAAGGAAGGGGGGAGGGGGATCTCCATCTCCATCTCCACAGTGTGTCTCCTCTTCTTCTCCTGCTGTTTGTCCCCCTCCCTCGGCCGGCTCCCAGTTCTGGGGGCTCGCCCCAGCAAGGCCTTTGGCTAGGGCAGATCTCAGGTCCTGGGTTACAGCCATTCTCTCATTGACCCCCTAAGCCTCCGCAGGTGCGTGTCCTTTCCCCCCATCGCACGCGGACAAGGGAACTGGAAGGCGGAACTCCTCCATGGCTTTGCCAAAGCCAAGAGAGTCGGTGCCTGGAAGGCAGGAATCCTGGGCTTAGCCCATTAGACCATCCTGCTTCTCTTGGCTGAGAAATCACACTGGCTGTTCAGCAAAGAAGCCAATTCCTCTGTGGGCAACCAGCTAAGAGGGAGTTTCTGGTAGCAGAGAGCCATCAGCAGCAACGAATTGGTACCTCCCCCACAGCCATGAAAAAAGAGGGTCCCACAGGAGTGGGTTGCTAGGGTCCCAACAGTCTGCCCTGGATGCTTGTAGGAGACTATGAATAAGCTACGATCACTGTGACAAACTTCCAGCTCTCAGCATCAGTGAGTTACATCTGTAGGGGTTTTCTTCACAATAAAGGGTGCTGGAACTTTAGCCTCCCTCCCTCGTCCAAAAAGTAACAAGGGCTAAGACAAAAAATGTTGCTGATTCACAGGCGAGACCTATCAGGAGTTGGTGGCATAGTACTGAGTGAGCTTCATTAATCCCAACAGATCCTGCAAGAATTAATCATGCCCACTCTCCTTTTCAACATATACGTGAGACCCATTGGAAAGTTTATGAAATGCCATGGGTTCTAATTCTGCACCCTCTGTTGATGGTGTGCATCCCTCCAAACAACAAAGTATCAACTTTTGGGTTCTCCAAATATATGGATTGCAAAACTGGCAAGAAAGACCACCTTTTACCACCTTGCCAGAAGATTGCAGCTGTTTCTTTTGGATGAGTACTTAACCACTGTAATCAACTCTCTCCTTGCTTCTCAGTTAATTACTGTAAGTCCACCTGGGTCTGAAGATGAAGGCTACATAGAAATTCTAACTTGTGCAGCATGCAGCAGACTTTCTTTAAAGAAAGAAACTGCTAAGAGCTCATCACATGGGGACTTAAAAGAGTCCAGGGGTTCCCAGTTCATTCTAGAACATAAGAACAACCATAATGGGCAAGACCAATAGTCCATCTAGCCCAATAGCCTGTCTTCTCACAGTGGCCACTGCCAGACTCTTCAGAAGAAATTAACAGAACAGGGCAATTAACACGCAATCCATTTCCTGTCATCCAGTTCCAGCTTCTAGCAGTCAGAGGTTTAGCAACACCCTGACCACCTTGGCTAATAGCCATTGGTGGCCTTATCCTCCAGGAATTTAACTACATTATTTTTTTAACCCAACTAATAATTCAGATAGGTGAATAACAATCTTTGCGTTTAAGGAACAATACATACTAGATCTTGATTATCTTGGAGATCACCTTCACATCTGTGACCCTGTGACACAGATGTGCTCCACGCCAAGGGCCTGCTCTGGCTGACAGAGTCCAAATGAAACTTGCAAGAGCAAAGCCTTCTCAACACATAGTTCTCCACTGGAGCCCCTCAGGAGAGGATATAAGAACTAACCCAAGCCTGTTTGCTTTCAGAGGGTGATTTTGAAAGCTTCCAGCGCTGAGGAAGGCAGGAGAATGAATTTAAAAACAAAATAACAATAAAAACCTCAGACCTCTATGTAAGGTGTCTGAGTGGGGGAGCTTACTACAAATGCCTGAGAGAGAGGGCAGCAGCAGGAGGGGACTCTTGCTATGTATAGAGTTCCAAAGATCTGGGGGCTGGAAAGGGGGTGGGGCCAGGGAAGGGTTAGAAGACTAGTGGGGGAGGGACATGCGGGATGGGGAGCTGGGTAGCTCAATGCATTTTGTTGTGGGAGGGTCAGGGAGCAGCCTACTGCGTGCTGAGTCAGTGGCTGTCTTTCTCCTCTGCAGCTGGTCCGACAGGGGCGGTGAACTGAGATTTCCCAGGCCAGAGCTTTCTCTCAGCAGGTTCTCTAGAGGGTGAGTAGAAACACGCATGTATGTTCTCTCTCCAGTCCATATTCTGATAGGGAGCCTATGTATCCTGTCTATTGTTACAATCCTTGTGGTTTAGGTGAGGCCACCCTATGCTGCTTCCCCTTGTAGGACCTAGGGCAGGGTGGAAATGAGGCAGAGAGAAGCTGCTCCTAGTAAAATCATAGAACTGAATAAAATGCTTTTAATAAAGAGTATTGAGATGAAGGTAACTTCAGTCAGTGACTGAACTACCTGGTGATTTCTCTGTGGAACAATAAGGTTTCTTAATACAACTGGTTACAGAAAGCTCTGAATATTTAGAATAACAGAAAACCCTGGACCCCTTTCCCTGATAGAGGGTGACTGTATTTGTGATGGTAAGACACTGAAAAAGAATGTATCTGGGGCACATTTCTGTAGGGTTATTTCTGTCCTTATACTAGTCTAGGGTTCTCTGGTAATATTTCAGGGTTTCCCTCAAAATTCAAGGGTGCCAAGTCTCGCCCACTTTTATATGTGATTGTATGCATTCCTTTTCCCTGGAAACCTCCCTCTGCAATGATTAACTACATCAGAAGTAATTCAGCATAGATTTAATGTGCTTCCAGTCTTTACTTGCTTTTCTGGGCACTCTGAAACTATTATGTGACTTCCTCTTCCAACTTTTGCTAACAAAGTAGGGTTGAGGGTGTGAACCTATAACTGGGATTCCAGTAAAACACATAAGGGGTCTGTTATAGGATTTCCTAAGGATGTAGTGGCACCTAAATCCAGCAAAGAGGAACTGAGAACAGGAGTACTTCTGGCACCTTAGAGACAAACAAATTTATTTGAGCATAAGCTTTCATGGGCTACAGCCCACTTCATCGGATGCATAGAATGGAACATATAGTGAGGAGATATAGTGAACTGTGCACCTTCAATGCACCTGGTAGCTGGTGAAACTCAACCCAGGGCTAATCCTCTCTGGAATGGAAAAAGGAAAATGATGCTGTAAAGCTTAAAACAACTCCCCTGTGCAGGCTGGCAGCTGCTATTGTTCTAGACTGAGCCTGTCTAATTGTTGGAAAATGTTACTTGACAGAAGTAAGAGAGGGCTGCATTGTTCTTTTAGTGCACAAGCAAATATTTCAAGGCACCTCACCCAGTAGTACCGGTCCCTTTAAAAAAAACAAAACAGGAAGAGCTTTGATCTTCTCTGGGAGGCGGGGAGGAAGGGGGCGTGAGGGAGGGAGGGTTCTTTTGCGTTACTGCAGCAGAGCAGAGCTGCATGCACCACTCAATCAAGGTAATGGAGGAACAGGCAGAGGGTGAGCTCTTGGGGCTCCAAAGCTTCTTTCTTTGCTTTCAAATTTCCAGCCTGCAGTGTCGCATGATCACTTCAGCAAGAGCTGCTTTTTCTTCGGAGGCTTAGATTGAGACTAGCAGCAGTGGCTGGCTGGGCACTGAGCCCTTGTTGACCTTATGCAGAGGTGTAGAAGCCCCTCAACCTTCTGCGCAGCTACATGACAAAAGAGCTTTCAGGCTTTCCCTGATTCATGTAGAGGTGGCTGAACTGATTGCATTTCATGTGCAAGTGACTTGTGGCTGTTTCAGAAGCAAGTCCAAGGGTTTTCAGCCTAGTTCTCATAGAAATTGATGGTTTTCCAGGAGTTTTCTGAGGTTCTGCCTAACGTATAGCTGCAAAAACACTTGAGGGTTCTGTTTAGGAAGAAGCTACTGATGTTAATGCCCCAAATGTGAGTATAATGTTGTACTAACAGTTTATTTGCCTCTCTTTTCCCTCTAAAGATTGTCTGCTCAGGGTTCAGATGTTTGCCTTGACTCCAGAGGAGAGGAGAGTCTGGACCTGGTAAGCACATTGGTCAGCTTGTGTTCTGGACCATGGACTCCATGAGAATCCCCCTAATGTGAAAATGTCAAACACTAACAGGGAATTAGTGACTGACTTTCTCTCCTACAAGCTGTCGCAGCGGGGATACAGCTGGAGTCGGTTCGAGGGGGAGGATGAGATCAGGACTGAGTCTGCAGAAGAGGCTGAGATGGCAAGCGTCCCTAATGGGAGTCCATCCTGGCACCCGGGTGCCAGCCACGTGGTGAATGGGGCTGCCGGGCACAGTAACAGCCTTGAAGCCCATGAAAGGGTTCCGGCAACTGGAGTGAGGCAGGCACTGAGAGAGGCAGGAGATGAGTTTGAATTGAGGTATCGGAGGGCTTTCAGTGACCTCACTTCCCAGCTCCACATCACCCCTGGCACAGCATACCAGAGCTTTGAGCAGGTGGTGAATGAACTCTTCCGGGACGGAGTGAACTGGGGGCGCATTGTGGCTTTTTTCTCCTTTGGAGGAGCCCTGTGCGTGGAGAGTGTCGACAAGGAGATGCAGGTGTTGGTTGGACGCATCGTCTCATGGATGACCACTTACCTGACTGACCACCTAGATCCCTGGATCCAAGAGAATGGCGGTTGGGTAAGAACTGTCTCACTTCCAAGGGGACCGTGCTCCCCACTCATCTGACCTTATTGGCAGCTTTAGTACAAGTCTGATTAAAATGTAACTGTCTGAACGCCTTGTGCATGCTAGTAATTGTTCTAGATGTCCATAGTGAAACAAATGCAACTGGAATGGGCCTTTCCCTGCGCATTCTTAGTGGTTTGCCACAAGGGGTCACTCCATTGTGGCAGAGCAAAAAGAATTGGTACTGTGCCCACCAACCAGGCTTGTCTGAATCCCTCTTGCTTCTCTGCCTCCTTGGATGTTGGAGGAACCCTTTGTGCGGCCCCCATAATCCAGGCTGGCTCTTGAGATGGAAGCCCTTGTTCCTTAGCATGTCCGACAGTGGTCGGGAACCCAGCTCAGGACTGAACCTTCCTTCCATCTTTGTTAATGCAATGATCCTAAAATGCTGGGGGTGGGCTTTGCAGCCAAGTGGGATGGATGATATGCTAGCTCTCCACCTCTGGAGATAAGAATTCACCTTCTGATTTGCTCACAAATAAAGTAGGCCTTCTTCCCCGGGGTATCTGTCCTCCATGTAGTCTGAGAATTGAGGTGTGTACCCTTTTAATGGATTTGTGTTAACATGAGTAGGTGTTTCCCACTGAAGCCCACAGTCTATTCTGCTCATCACCAGATGGCTTGCACTGTGGAACTTGTTAGGTTCAGGGGATTTTGCCAATGGGAGATGGGTGGCCTAGTTCACACCTTGTTTTAACTCCTGCATTCTGGTGGCTCTATGTACTAGTGCTGGCTGGACAGGGGGGACAGTTCCAGCTACTAAAATAACTGAGGAGTCCGGTGGCACCTTAAAGACTAACAGATTTATTTGAGCATAAGCTTTTGTGGGTTAAAAAAAACACTTCTTCAGCTACTGGCATTTAAGCACTGGAGTATTGTTTCCGTGGCCCGTTGATGAGCTGTGGTTTTGAAAATTGTTCCCCTTCACAGCCCCGCAGCCACAACCAGTAGCCCACCCTGAAAGCTAGAGGAGACTTGAGGAGGTGCTGGGGAATATGGAGACAAGATTATTTCAGTCCAGCCTTGCTCTGCACCTGCTCCTGGCACAGGTGAATTTGATCTGCCTCTTGGAGCTCAGGGAAGCCCAGCATTGGATCCAGGATAAAGTAAAGGAGTGGAGGCAGAAGGGAGGATGTCGCACCCAGGGCCCAGGAATGCTTGGAATGTAATTGTCCTGGGGCACTGCCTGGGGTGTGGCTACCCAAACAGATTGAATTTTGTTTCATGTTACATTGACCATCTCAACAGGCTGTCTCTGGCCCATTAGCTCTCTGGCCTTGTAGATCACCCTAGCAGTGGCTGAATGCTGGGTTTCATCCCTCTCCTCTCCAGCTTTGGCTTTTAAAAACAGAGATTAGTTCTGGAATAGGTTTCCCAGTCTCTGTGGCTCTTGCTGCTGGTGACAATTGGGTTGTATCCTGGAGACCTAGGCGATAATGCAATCTGATTTTGTAAATGAACTCCCTGGGAGATTTAGATTAAATCACTGATGGAAAGTCACTGGTCTCTGCAATCCCCTCCCCCACCCCAAGAGTTTCACAGTGTGCTTCCTTTTTGTCTGAGCACAAATTCATTGTTTGAAACAAATATTTGTTCAGCAGATTGCAAGAGGGGCAGGATTCCTCTGTGTCTGACACACCCACTGGCTCCTGCTCTTAAGATGGCTATTAGCCATATTTTTTGCCAGACAGAGAAGCAGCTTTGCTCTGTGCTGGTATCCCTGATTGTGATTCTAGCTGCCTTGGCTGGCTTGTATTGTTTGTTGCAAGCTGGCCGAACTACGTGACACAGCCATTGGTGCAGGGAGGCCATGCAAATGCCCCTGATGGCCAAAGAGAAGGTCTGGGCTGTTTCTGTAGGTTCATCTACACTGATAGCTGGAAAAGAGATGTGGGGTGCAGCTACTGTGCGGGTCCATTACAGGGGCTTCGAACCAGACACCAGACTGGAGCTTTGATAGCTTTAGGTAGTGATGCTTTTGGCCTTGTTAGCACTAGGCCTTTTTTTTTTTTATTGTTTTATTTTATTTTATTTTTTGCCCCAGATTTCCCAATCTTGTTCAGCTCTGCTGCTGCTAACAATGGTGCTAATGTTAATATTGCATCACAACTGTTTGTAAAAGTTCAGCCATCCTAATAGGGATGGAGGGTTCTGGATATCTTCTGTTTCACCTTCCCACTGCTTCTAGGTGCAGAGAGAAAGCATTGGCCTCTTCCTAGCTAGTTCTGCCCTGAGCCTTGAACCAGTGAGTGCTCCTCCTGGCCCAATGATGGAGTAATCTCTCTGTCATTGTCCTGTTTGCACAGGATTACTGCTCACCTACAGTGTGTATGGTACGTGCTGAGCAGCTATTACCTGGCCCGTTCACAAAAAGGTGCCATAGCCAAGTCTCAAACAGAGGAATGCGAGTTCTGGCTGGCCTGCTCCTGGTATGTATCAAAATAGTTTGTTTTCTAGAGTATGGCAGCATTTCACTGCCTGCCAATCCCTGAGAGAGGGCAGGAGTAGTTCCAGACAGTCTTTTTGGGTAAGAGTTCCTGCTTTCCTGAGGCTGGTGAAAATGAAAGAGCTGCTGTGGTGCTTGGGATGGAGGGCCAGGATGCCATGATCAGAGAGAAATCCTTGCTTTTTTAGAGTGGGTGTGAATAATGCTTTTCTGAGAGCTCTGCAAAGGCTGGGAGTGATTCATGATGAATGACTCATTTCCATTTCTAATAGAGATCTGGTCAGAAAGTAAAGGCTGGAATTGAAGGTTCTGGCAACATCTGTGCAATTCCATGAATAAGTGGAAACTGGAGAATATACTGCTGTTTTCTGATGCTGACTGTCCTGTCTCTTGACTGGGGCATTGAGCTTTGTCCCATTGGAGTAACGCAAACAGTTCCCTAAAGTACTGATTTCCTGGATGCTTAACATGTAAACACCAAGGAGGCAATGCCAATAGAATTATCTGAAGTCTGAAAAACTGGACATCACTGGAAGGGGAATGGACTAGATGAAACCTCTTCCCCCTTCTTCTGACCTGCCCAACCCAAGGGAGTGCCCCAATGATCGGTCCTGGGGCTGGTTTTGTTCAATATCTTCATTAATGATCTGGAGGATGGTGTGGATTGCACCCTCAGCAAATTTGCAGATGACACTAAACTGGGAGGAGTGGTAGATATGCTGGAGGGTAGGGATAGGATACAAATTAGAGGATTGGGCCAAAAGAAATCTGATGAGGTTCAACTAGGACAAGTGCAGAGTTCTGCACTTAGTACGGAAGAATCCCATGCACTGCTACAGATTAGGGACCAAGTGGGTAAGCAGCAGTTCTGCAGAAAAGGAACTTGGGGTTACAGTGGACGAGAAGCTGGATATGAGTCAACAGTGTGCCCTTGTTGCCAAGAAGGCTAACAGCATTTTGGGCTGTATAAGTAGGAGCATTGCCAGCAGATCGAGGGACGTGATCATTCCCCTCTATTCGGCACTGGTGAGGCCTCATCTGGAGTACTGTGTCTAGTTTTGGGCACCACGCTACAAGAAGGATGTGGAAAAATTGGAAAGAGTCCAGCAGAGGGCAACAAAAATGATTAGGGGGCTGGAGCACATAATTTATGAGGAAAGGCTGAGGAAACTGGGATTGTTTAGTCTGCAGAAGAGAAGAATGAGGGGATTTGATAGCTGTTTTCAACTACCTGAAAGGGGGTTCCAAAGAGGATGGATCTCGACTGTTCTCAGTGATAGCAGATGACAGAACAAGGAGCAATGGTCTCAAGTTGCAGTGGGGAAGATTTAGGTTGGATATTAGGAAACACTTTTTCACTAGGAGGGTGGTGAAGCACTGGAATGGGTTACCTAAGGAGGTGGTGGAATCTCCTTCCTTAGAGGTTTTTAAGGCCCGGCTTGACAAAGCCCTGGCTGGGATGATTTAGTTGGGGTTGGTCCTGCTTTGAGCAGGGGGTTGGACTAGGTGACCTCCTGAGGTCCCTTCCAACCCTGATAGTCTATGAACCCAGATTTTCCCAGTTGCTGAATGGTAGCCAGGTTGGACGGAGTCCTGCTGAGTTACATTGCGGCAGGATGGAGTCTTGTGGCGCTTTGTGGAGAAAACCCTCTAGAAAATGTGATTATGGAGAGTCCTTTTTCTAATGTCACTTTTTTTTTTTTTTTTTTTTTTTTTGAATGATGGGAAATGACACAGACACTTGTATGACAGGCAAGTTGTGCTCTGCATACATCCTCTGCTTTCAGAGAGAAAACTTGAGACTTTGCGTCTCACCCTTCAGGCAGACTTTTTGCTCCTCTTCATGTCTACTCCTATGATTTCTGTCCACTGTGGGGATTGGGAATAACCATGTCGAGGCATTGGGTGCATAACTGGCTGGATAACCGTACTCAGAGAGTTGTTATTAATGGTTCCCAATCCTGCTGAAAAGGCGTAACGAGTGGGGTACCGCAGGGGTCTGTTTTGGGACCGGCTCTGTTCAATATCTTCATCAACGACTTAGATATTGGCATAGAAAGTACGCTTATTAAGTTTGCGGATGATACCAAACTGGGAGGGATTGCAACTACTTTGGAGGACAGGGTCATAATTCAAAATGATCTGGACAAATTGGAGAAATGGTCTGAGGTAAACAGGATGAAGTTTAACAAAGACAAATGCAAAGTGCTCCACTTAGGAAGGAAAAATCAATTTCACACATACAGAATGGGAAAAGACTGTCTAGGAAGGAGTACGGCAGAAAGGGATCTAGGGGTTATAGTGGACCACAAGCTAAATATGAGTCAACAGTGTGATGCTGTTGCAAAAAAAGCAAACATGATTCTGGGATGTATTAACAGGTGTGTTGTGAGCAAGACACGAGAAGTCATTCTTCCGCTCTACTCTGCTCTGGTTAGGCCTCAGCTGGAGTATTGTGTCCAGTTCTGGGCGCCGCATTTTAAAAAAGATGTGGAGAAATTGGAAAGGGTCCAAAGAAGAGCAACAAGAATGATTAAAGGTCTTGAGAACATGACCTATGAAGGAAGGCTGAAAGAACTGGGTTTGTTTAGTTTGGAAAAGAGAAGACTGAGAGGGGACATGATAGCAGTTTTCAGGTATCTAAAAGGGTGTCATAAGGAGGAGGGAGAGAACTTGTTCACCTTAGCCTCTAAGGATAGAACCAGAAACAATGGGTTTAAACTGCAGCAAGGGAGGTCTAGGTTGGACATTAGGAAAAAGTTCCTAACTGTCAGGGTGGTTAAACACTGGAACAAATTGCCTAGGGAGGTTGTGGAATCTCCGTCTCTGGAGATATTTAAGAGTAGGTTAGATAAATGTCTATCAGGGATGGTCTAGACAGTATTTGGTCCTGCCATGCGGGCAGGGGACTGGACTCGATGACCTCTCGAGGTCCCTTCCAGTCCTAGAATCTCTTCATCTCGCCCTCTGAGAGACGGCTGAGGTGGACTTAGTGGTAGAGTTTGTGACTGCCCTGTGTGCAGGTGCTAAATCAATGCTTGGGTTGGATGAGCAAACCAGATGTGCTCTCAAGCCCTCCTGTCTTGGTATGCAGATCTCTGTTCCTAGCATGTAGGACTCCCATTGCCATCCAAGGGAGTTTGTGTCTTTAATTATGCCTATTTAGACCTTTTGATTCGGGCAGCGAGAGGTTCACTGGCTGATCAGACAGCTTGGATAACCAAGATTTGGTGTGTAGTTATCTCTGTGAGATTAACTCCTGTTAGAGTAAGCATTGATTCAGATAGGTATATTGCATGTTTAAAAGAGCTTTAGAGAACCCACTACATTTTTCAAGGAAAAGCAGCTATTTCTGGGTGGAATGTAGTTTAACACACAGCAACACTGTACGATAGTTCGAAGACATGGAATGAAGACTAGATATTTGTGATGATCACGGTATAAATACCAAGATAGAAGAATACAGTATTCTTATTAAGTTACAAGCGAAATCCAAATACAATTATGCAAACTGGACTGTGGCTAGCGTACCAGAAGTAATACTCAGACTCTTGTATAGAAGTGCCATGGGATCTTTAATGGCCATAAGTTGTCAGTATGACATCTTGGACAAAGGATGGTATCTCCAGGTGCACAGTCAGCTTTGACTGACTGGAGACAGCTTTAAGGTGTTCTCTGAGAACAACTCATTTTTCCTCTTTGTGACAATGAAGTGCTCTCTAACTGTAAGACTCCTGCATTATCAGGCAACTGGCTTTTCCTATTTTCTTTCCTCCTCCTGTCTTCCAAACAGATATCCCACCGATTCATCTACTCTGCGTGCTGTCTAGGGCTGGGGAAAGATGTCTCTCTAGGCATCACCTGCCTGGGTTAAATCAATATTTTTCGGAACACCAGATGGTTCTCTTCTCTCCCAGCTGAAGCCCTGAAGATTCTGTCTTCTCTTCCATCAGATTCGATCTCACAGTCTCACTTGTGTGGAGCAGGGAGGGTATATCCAGGCACTCCCTGCAATCATGCTGATCTGTTTCCCCAGAAGACTGACTCAGTACCAGGTGGAGAGGCAGGGTGGCTAGTTGCAGATAGGGGCAGTCTGAACAATGGGATTGTTTGAGATCTCTGCTCAGTGTGCAGACCTTTGGCATCTTCTCAAACTGATTCGGAGCTGGGAGGCTTTTCTGTACAGCTCTTCAGGAAATGCCATTGGAATGACTTCCATTGCTGCTTCCTGTCCCAGCCCAGCAGCAGAATTCCTGCCTGCTAAAAAGTGAAAGATGGAAAGAAATCTTTGCAGACTTTCACTCTTCACCCCACTTCCTCAGTTTCTGCCTCTCTTCTCTCCCTGTCTTTTTCCTCTGTGGTGTCTCTCTGTGTTGTGCAATTTGATTACATTTTGTGAAGGTCTGTGATTAAAGCAGGAATCTGCATATCAGAACTCCTGATCTCTCACCCCCTTGTTCTGTCACTGATAACACTTCCCTACCTTGCAGGGTGTACTGTGAGAATTCATGTTTGTAAAGTTCTCTGAGATCCTGGGATTCAAAAAACAAAGTACTTTAAAAATACCCCAAGATGCATTTCCAAACTATTTTTCACTGTTACCGATTCTCAGATGCTCTCGTTAACTTTAGTTCCCCCAATCTGCTGGTGGTGTTTGAAATTGGAGTTCAGGCCCTGACTGTGAGCTGCCCTGGGTCTTTGCATGTCCGTGCTATTGAGATGCCTTGTCTGACCCAGCCAGAGTGGTTGGGAATGGTGAGCCCTCACTCACTCCGTGGAAATTGCTGCTTTCTATGCACGTGCCTGACATGCACGGCCACACCTCGTTTTGGGGTCCCTAACTGGATGTCAGAAACTACATAAGCCTCCCTTTGTAGAATTTGAATGGGAACATGCACAGCAGGCCCTCAGCGGGAGTGTGATGGAGGCTGAGCGGTGATGTGATGTATCAGGGTCTGTGCAGCTCTTCTTTGCTTTCCCCTCTCCTCCATTCCCACCCCCCCACCCCCATTTTGTTGAGTGAAAGTAGGAATGCGGTGGGAATAGAGAATCAGGAGCACTGCTTTAGGACAAATAACTATTTCCCTAGCAACTGCGAAGCCCTAACCAGTCCTGGGAGAAACTGGATTGGCGGGGTTGGGAGGGGAGGTGGGAATGAGGATGGGGTCATCTGAGAACCTTAATGATATCTGATAACAAAAGTGGGAGCCATCCCTGATTGATTGCTGGCTGTTTCTGAGACAACAGCAGAATTGCTAGGCAGAGATGTCTTCCCACCTCGTGATGATCTGTATACTGATAGCAGTAGGAGCTGTAACTGCTATTGGCATCCTCCAGGTCATGCCTCAGTGGCCTTCTCTCTGCTGAGTGGTGCTCTCCTCTCCTGCTGCCCCTCCTGGCAGGGATGCTGCTCTTGGAAAACCCATTGTTCTGAAGTGGCTAAAGAGTAACATTGGTAACAGGGAAGGGAAGCATTTTGGTCCCTCACAGACGTTGCCCTGGTTGGGATGGGACCTGGGATTGTCTGTTTAGCTTTCCTCTCCAAGGCCAGAATTCTTATCTCTGAACATTCCCAGAACTCCCCGGTCCTATCTGTGCTGTGCCAGTGACAATGACAGTCTATTGGCTTCTCAAGCTTAGTTACTTATTGCCCTTTGGCGTGCACTTAAAGGGGAGCCCCTGTCGCTGGGCCTGCGAGAGCTCTCTCCACTTCACAGCATCAGGCCCATCGGTCTGTTTCTAAAGAAGGAAGCGTGGCCTCGTCTGAACGCACAGGGCAGCTTCGGTTGTGTCCTCTGGGGCAGCGTTCGTTGTTGCAGCGTTCAGGTGGGGGGATAAGGTTACAGTTTGCCACACAAGCAAAACAGCCCAAGCTGACTGGAGGGCAGAACCGTTAACAGATGGCTCCAGCTGGGGGTTACTGGGGAGCAGGTGTGGGTTTCGTGACAGGAAAATTTGAAGAGAGACATGTTGATTTTGAATTCAGGAGGCCTGTAAGGGTTGTGTGCCTTCTGCCACAACTCGCATGCCGGCGAGCTGGGTGACCTAGTTATGGTGCAGAAAACTGCTTGCTTTGTTTTTTATTTTTAGGCATTTCACTTATTTTTATCCTTGTGCTTATTTTAGATAGAGAGCGAATACAGGAGCTCACCAGTGCTGGGAAGGGCAACCTCCAGGCGGAAACGCCCAGCACAGCTCCTCCATGCAGCCAGCATCTTTACATCCGCACGTGTTTTCTCCCAGGCACATGCTCACGTGTACTGATCCACTGCTGTCTCTTAGGATCCCATTAATGGGGACCCAAATGCCCTTGGTGCTGGCACCTGCCTCTAGGGGAGGGAGGGAGGAGGGGATGGAATTAAAAGGCCTCTTCGGAGTTTTAACCAGAGAAGTATCAGGGGTAGCCCTGTTAGTCTGAATCTGTAAAAAACAACAGAGGGTCCCGTGGCACCTTTAAGACTAACAGAAGTATTGGGAGCATAAGCTTTCGTGGTAAGAACCTCACTTCTTCAGTAAAAAGAACAGGAGTACTTGTGGCACCTTAGAGACTAACAAATGTATTAGAGCATAAGCTTTCGTGGGCTACTGCCCACTTCTTCGGATGCTGTGGGCTGTAGTCCACGAAAGCTTATGCTCTAATAAATTTGTTAGTCTCTAAGGTGCCAC
>NC_048309.1:2438196-2455995 GCF_013100865.1 Trachemys scripta elegans
CACTAGTGGGGACTAATCTGTGGAGGAGCCATTGAGGCCTGGGGGAGCTTACCCATCCTGCCCCTTGGAAGGGCCAGGGCTCTCTGCCGTTAGGCAGCCTCCATGTGCCCACGCTGCAGTTTGGGGACCTGATCCGATGGCTGTTTAGGGCTCCGCCCTTGATCTCTCACGGAGAGTTCTGCCCCACACTTCCCTCCCGGGGAGGGGAGCTCAAACCAGAGATGAGCCAACAGTAAGATGGCAGCTCAGCTGCTGAGCGCTGTATTGGTTACACGTACGCTGAAGAGAGAGAGCATTCCCAATGCAGTTACACAGCGCTTCCCTTTCAGAACCTGTTCTAGCCACTTTAACCTGGAACATTAAATATTCAATGTGTTTTATACTGTAAAGATTAAACACGTTTAACAATCCATCCAGCCTTTGGCAGAAACGGCGAGTGTGCATGTAAAATGCACAAGGCCCTAGCGGTGGCGGCACCAGCAGCTCTCGGGCTAAGATGGGGAAGCAGAGGCTCTGCAGAACATGGACAAAGTCTGCACCCATAGAATCATAGGACTGGAAGGGACCTCGAGAGGTCATCTAGTCCAGTCCCCGGCATCCATGGCAGGACTAAGTAT
Source organism: Trachemys scripta elegans (assembly GCF_013100865.1). Classification (NCBI taxonomy): domain Eukaryota; kingdom Metazoa; phylum Chordata; order Testudines; family Emydidae; genus Trachemys; species Trachemys scripta. The sequence goes on from NC_048309.1 coordinate 2,438,814, forward strand.
TATCTCGACCATCCCTGACAGGTGTTTGTCCAACCTGCTCTTAAAAATCCCCACTGATGGAGATTCCACAACCTCCCTAGGCAATTTATTCCAGTGCTTAACTACCCTGACAGGAAGTTTTTCCTAATGTTCAACCTAAACTGCCCTTGCTGCAATTTAAGCCCATTGCTTCTTGTCCTGTCTTCAGAGGTTAAGAACAATTTTTCTCCCTCGTCCTTGTAACAACCTTTTATGTACTTGAAAACTGTTATCATGTCCCCTCTCAGTCTTCTCTTCTCCAGACTAAACAAACCCAAATTTTTCAATCTTCCCTCAGAGGTCATGTTTTCTAGACCTTTAATCATTTTTGTTTCTCTTCTCTGGATTCTCTCCAATTTGTCCACCTCTTTCCTGAAATGTGGCGCCCAGAACTGGACACAATACTTCAGCTGAGGCCTAATCAGCGTGGAGTAGAGCGGAAGAATTACTTCTCGTGTCTTGCTTACAACACTCTTGCTAATACATCCCAGAATGATGGTTTTTTGCAATAGCATAACACTATTGACTCGTATTTAGCTTGTGACCTCCGATCTCTTTCCGCAGTACTCCTTCCTAGGCAGTCATTTCCCATTTTGTATGTGTGCAACTGATTGTTCCTTCCTAAGTGGAGTTCTCTGCATTTGTCCGTATTGAATTTCATCTTATTTACTTTAGACCATTTCTCCAGTTTGTCCAGATCATCTTAAATTTTAATCCTATCCTCCAAAGCACTTGCAACCCCTCCCAGCTTGGTATCGTCCGCAAACTTTATAAGTGTACTCTCTATACCATTATCGAAATCATTGATGAAGATATTGAACCGAACTGGACCAGAACCGATCCCTGTGGGACCCCACTCGTTATGTCCTTCCAGCATGACACTGAACCACTGATAACTACTCTCTGGGAACGATTTTCCAACCAGTTGTGCACACGCCTTATAGTAGCTCCATCGAGGTTGTATTTCCCTAGTTTGTTTATGAGACGGTCATGCGAGGCAGTAAAGTCAAGCTATACCACATCTACTGCTTCTCCCCATCCACAAGGTTTGTTACCCTGTCAAAGAAAGCGATCAGGTTGGTTTGGCGCGATTTGTACTTGACAAATCCATCCTGACTGTTATTTATCACCTTACTATCTTCTAGGTGTTTGCAAATTGATTGCTGAATTATTTGCTTCATTATCTTTCTGGGTACAGAAGTTAAGCTGACTGGTCTGTAATTCCCCGGGTTGTCCTTGTTTCCCTTTTTCTAGATTGGCACTATATCTGCCTTTTTCCAGTCTTCTGGAAGACAGGAGACATTCCAGGACTTTTCAAAGATAATTGCTAATGGCTCAGATATCTCCTCAGTCAGCTCCTTGAGTATTCTAGGATGCATTTCATCAAGCCCTGGTGATTTGAAGACATCTAACTTGTCTAAGTAATTTTTGACTTGTTCTTTCCCCATTTTAGACTCTGATCCTACCTCATTTTCCCTGGCATTCACTATGTTAGATGTCCAATCACCACCAACCTTCTTGGTGAAAACCAAAACAAAGAAGTCATTAAGGACCTCTGCCATTTCCACGTTTTCTGTTATTGTCTTTCCCCCCTCATTGAATAACAGGCCTCCTCTGTCCTTGGTCTTCCTCTTGCTTCTCATGTATTTGTAGCAGGTGCTTTCTTCCTTGTTACATTGTTGGTAGAGGATCTCTGTTCGTTAGCGTGTCTCTGAAATCGTTTTCTTTTTAAACACGGGTGGCCCAATTTGTCTAGGCATTAGGGTGGTTCTCAAAGGAAACGTCCACATCTGACTCCATGCGGTAGCTTTCGTCACTGTGCCCAAGGCTCGCCCTTCTCTTTTTCAGCCGTTGAGTTATTTCTGGTTCTTGGGAAGTGGATGCACACATGCACTTCCTCTGGGTTTTGCAAGACCCCCCCTGCAACAGGAACACACTCATTGTTCTCTTTCCCCAGTGCTGAAAATGGGATCCAATTGTCTTGTCCTTGGTGAATGTTCTCAGAACTTGGAATGGCTGCGTACCTTGTCCTCCTGGATTTCCCAGCCAAATCGGACAGAGTTCTTGTGAAGCTTAATAGGTATTTTAATCCATGCAAGTCCCTCATTTTCTGCAGCCTTGTGGGGCAGCGACCAGGCTAGGTCTGGGGGAACTCCAGGAAAAAAGAGCTTAATAAAAGGAATGTCGTGGGTGTCTGGGCTGCTGCTCGGCTGGCTTCTTCCAGAGCAGGGTAGAAGGCTGTTCTCCTGACTGCTGCCTGTCAAGGCTCAAAGGTGTCTGTATCAGTACCTGCCCTCCTCAACACGGAGAGAGGCATGGGGGTGAAGGAGCAGTCACTGGCATGTGGCGAGGCAGCCCATCCTCCCCCCGCCCTCGGGGGGGATCTCCCAGTCCGTTTCATGCCCCACTCAGCGTAGGAGGCTGCTTGCGATGGTGCCGTGGTGTGTGCGCCTGGGGGCCCAGTCACTGTGAACGAGGTGTGTGGCGTCATTTGGGAACGGCCTTGTGGGTTTCCTTCAGGGAACTGGTATAAGCTCTCCTGGCACAGTCTTTTATTGGTATAAGCTGCATGTGCGCCAGGAGGGTTTGCTGGCACATGGAGGCTTTTCTAGCGCAGACTAGGCCAGGCTGCCTGGGCCCCTGCGCTGTTACCGACTCGTGCAGGGCCCGCCTTGGGCAGTGTCACCTGACTCGAGAACAGGCCTTGTGACTCGGCCCAGGTGAGCCCCTGGGCGAGCAGCAGTTCAGGAATCCCCTCCTCTCCCGCTCGCAAGATGGAGCCTGCGTTTGGTCATTGTCTGGTGTTCAAATGTGAGCCCTGCGCGGCCCCCCACCCCCCCGGCTTCTGCAGCTCCCTAACCCCTCTCTCTCTCTCCCCCCGCAGGAGCGGTTTGTGGAGCTCTACGGGAACGACGCTGCTGCCAAGAGCAGGAAAGGCCAGGAGCAGTTCAACAGGTGGCTTCTGACCGGGGCGACTGTGGCGGGAGTGCTCCTGCTGGGCTCTCTGCTGAGCCGCAAGTAACCGGCCCCTGACTCCTCCCCTGGGCCTGTGGCGAACGGCAAAAACCCGCCACACTATACTCCAGAGCAACGCGATCATTCCGAGGGGCAGCGCCCCGCCCTCAGCCCGTCTCCAAGGGCGGGGACTCCTGCCCCACAGATCTCTTGGGGCCTGCGTGCTGCCAGCTTCACTTACTGTTGGTTCTAAAAGCCCCTGAGCCCCAGGCTGCTGGGGCCCCAGCCCGTGCCCTAGGTCACCAAACAGCAGGGATTGGGGTGGAAACGTGCTCCCCCGGGGGGCGAGGGGAGACGCACGTTTTGTGGGGGGGGGGGGATGTTTCGGGTAAGGCTCTAGGGCAAGCACCGCCCCCTCCACGCAGCCCCACCGTCATTGCAGGCTTTGTGCATATCTAGCAAGAGCCCCCGGTGCTTGGAGGGGTGTTTCGGCCGGGCGCGTGGCAGGGAGGTGGGGAGAAAGGAGAAGTGGGCCTCTGGCAGACTGAACCAGGGAGATCTGCTGTTCACCATCAATGCAGCTTCCCCTCCTGGGCGGTCTTGGTGAGGTCAGCTGGTGCTGCGATTGCCTGGCTGTTGTGTGTGGCACCTGGAGCTGGTAGGAAGGGGTTAGGTGCAGCCAGGGCCCCGGGTCTGCCCTTAGCAGACCTCAAACCATTTCTTCTAGTTAAGGGGTAGAGTTTACAGTAGGCGTCTCCCCAGCCCTGAAGGGCCTAATCCTTCCCCTGTGCTGCAGGAGCCTCCTCCTGCACGCGCCCGAATCTGCTGTCCCATTGCGTCTAGCTCCAGCGGCCAAGGCCCCGTCTCGACGCTGGCTGTGCCCAGCCCAGGGCACTCGGCTGGGCTGTCCCCCCAGGCATGGGCACAGTGGGATCCTCGTGCTGTTCTCTCCCTATGAATGTAGGTTTCTGCAGTGAGTTACACTGTGCCGCCTCCTTCCCTTTTGCCCTAGGCTACCACTTTTCCCTACATGCTGCGAGCACCCCACCCCGCACCCCACCGCTCCAAGCAGGTACCCCGCGGTCCTCAGCTCGGCTGCTCCGAGCATGGGCCTGGGGCTGCAGAATGCAGGAAATAGCCGCTCGCTTCCCCACTCTGGGGACCAGGCATGTCTGAGTTTGCTCTTCTTGCTTGGAGTCCCCTAGGTAATGCCAGGTGGGGGACTCACGGACAGAGAAAAACACGGTGTCAGCAGCAGTGCCAGGGCAGGTGTTTACATTTGCCTTCTAATTGCTCCCTGCCTCTGTTAGCGGCGCTCTCTGGAGAGCCCGCGGTGGCTGCTGCCCAAGGAGCTTGCAGCAAGGGCAGAAGTAAACACTGCTCTGCTCAGGGCCTGGCAGGAGTGAAGTGGGGGTAGCCCCAGCAGTGATGGAACTGCTTGCCCCGCCCCCTTCCTACGCACACCCTCTGGGGTAGCAGCAGAGTCTGTCTGTCTTTCCTCATCGCTGGGCGGGAGGGCAGGGGGAGAGGCGAGTGCTGCCCCAGCGGGAACCAGCAGGAGCAGGGAGCTGTAGCATCGTCGTCCCTGGGCCAGGGGCAAAGCAGGAGCCTGAACTCTCCGAGGGGATGGAGGAGCCTGGACGCTGGAACGGAGCACGGCCGGAGGCAGCCCAGCTGGCAAGGGAGAGAAGGGGCTGGAGATGGGGGAAGGCCCCTGCCCGCCTTCCTGAGAGTTCCACTTAGCTGAGTTCCAAGTCTGGCCACACGCTCTAGCAGTGAGCAGGGCAGTGTGTTCAGAGCCTGCTGCTGGCCCCCTGCTAGCTCCAGGGTGGTAGGAACTCTCCGCTCGCTCAGATACCTGCCGTGGTTCTCGGGATTGCCTGAGTAGCAGCAGCATTTGGGTTAATACCGGCCCTGCCGCCGTTCCATCTCCAGTGTGCGTTCACCTCCTCGCAGGGCGTGGCATCTCCTGCTCCTAGCACAGGGACCCGCCCTTCCCTCCCTCCACGTGCGGGGTGCGGGTCTGGGGAGGGCTGTCCTCTGTGCCGCTGGCAGCCCCGCACCTCCTGTTCTCTCCTGCAAGCTGCTGAGGAGGAGCTGGGCCCTGCTAGTGCCTGACTGGCGTTTCATCCCCCTGAAGCATTAACGTGACGCTGGCTTTGACACATCCCCCGTCTCCTGGGAGCCCAGCGTCCGCGCCCGACAGGCCTAGCAGGTGTCTGCTCCTTGTACGGCTTCTCTGTGCTCTGCTGTAAATACCCGAGAGTAGTTTTTATTCATTTGTGAATATTCTAATACTATTTTTGTTAACTGTATGTCTGTATTTATGTGTGTTGACAGTGCTCCCCCATCACCCTGCAGGGCATCTGCTGTGCACTCTGCACAGGGCAGGCCCCAGGTCCCCCCAGGAGAACTGGGGCGAGAGAGCAGGTCCCCACAGACACTAAGAACCCACCTTGCACTCTCAGCTCCTGACTCAGCCTCTCACGGTGCTGGCCGGGCAGTGTGGGGTTAGGCCCACCCAGTCCTTTGCGGGCGAAAGTCACTCCCGACACAGCTTGTGGCAGGCATTTGAAATGCTTTGATTTGCAGGTGGAGGCTCAATCCTATTAATAAACTCTGTTGTTGGAGCTGTGTCGTTCTGTGATTCTTGCCGAGAAGGGCCCTGTCCCTGCTGAGAGGCGCACCTGCAAAACGCCGCTACTGCTGCTCCCTGTCTTCAATTCCCCCACCGGTGCAATGCTAGTGTAGACGGCACCGGCTGCTTTTAGTCACTCCAGCCCCGCCGATGGCAGGTGGAGACAGTGTCATGTGGAAACACCTGTGTCCTCTCTGCTCTGCCTGCACTGAAACCCCTTTCCACACTGGAGGAGCCAGCGTACAGCGGCATGCACCAGCAGTGTCGAGTGGAGAATGTGCCTATCCAAGCCCCGCAGTGCCAGGCCGATGCAGCGTAGCGGTGCCTGGATAGCCCTCCCTCCCTCTGAAAGAGGAGGTTTGCCAGAGCCCAACACTAGGCGCTAAAGCTGCCTGGGTTCCAATAGCCGCTCTGGCCCTTCCTTGCCTTAGATGAATCGCTTATTCCCCGTGGGCCCAGAGGGAGCCTGAGGCAGGAGCCCAGTACTCTTCGCCCTGCTGGCAGGGTGCTCTGAAGGTGCGTCCTGTGAAGCGCTAAGCGAATGAACTGCACTTGTGGAGATTCACCTGGAGCGGCCTGAGCCCGACGCCACTGCGCAGGCTGGGTGGATGGAGAAGGAATGGAGCTGCCTGCGCTCCCAGAACTCCATTAAAATGCTCCCATGAGCACCCTCGCCCCTGGGTTCCTGCAGTGCCCATGGCTAGGGTCCCACCCTGCCTGGCTCCTCTCCATAGACGAACACAGGCCTAGATCTCTGCCTCCCAGCAGGTAAGAACTGGAGATCAGGGAAGGGAGAAGACCCGAGTAACTCGAGAGGACCGTGGGCCAGGTGGCGCTGTAAGGAACTGCGTGAGGGTGACGGTTCCTCGCTGTACCCTGGGGGACAGGAATGGATTGCGCAGGGGGAGGTTCTGAGGGGGAAGTTACCAGGATCCCAGGGGCTGAGAACAGTGGGGCTCTCCTCCCCTCCCCTTTGTCAGGTACAAGACAAGCTGCACACCGTGGATTTACTGTAGTGTTTTATTCCATGTGAGCAGGGACTGGACAATGCCAAATGCTCATTCACCAGAGACAGGCCGGGCCACAGGACGGATCCCCCAGTGGGGCAGGGCGGAGACTGGAGCAGCTCGCTGCCTAGGCCCCAGAGCAGGAGAGGGAGAGCTGCGGACAAGGCACGAGGGGTCAGGTGGTGGGGCTGGCAGCCCCGAGAAGGATGGGGTTTGGGGAGCCAGACAAGAGTGGCTTTGCTCCAGCTGCTCTCCCCCAGAGCGCTGGCCCCTTGCTCTCGGGAATGGCAGTGTGCAGGCACTGCCCGCTGCGGCTGGGGCGGGGCGGGGCGGGGCGGGGGGTGGAGGGCGGCCCCTCTACTTCTTCCACTCGTTCTTGTCGTAATCCCACTTGGCGGAGAAGCCCTGAATGGGGTTCACGCGCATGTCCAGCATCCTCTTGACCTGCTGCGCCTTCCACTCGTCCGTCAGCGTGCGCGGCTTCAGGGGGAACACTGGGGACAGGCGAGGGGAGAGCTCAGAGCACCCGTTCGCTCAGGACCAGCCTGCCCAGTTCTCCGCCCGACGGGCCGTGTCCCTGGCCACGTTATTCCCCATCTCCCCCTCCCGCCGGGGCGTGGGGATCAGCCTGGCCGAAGGCCTAGGTCAGCCTTGGACGCTGGCAGCTCCCATCGATCTCACGGGCGGCTTTGTGCTCCTCCCCACCCTGCTTCTCCCAATTCACGGCCAGGCTGGGCTGGGGAACGTGGCTGGCTCAATGGCATTACGTGGGCACCAGCCCCTGCCCGGCCCCATAGCGAGCAGCACCAGCTGGCCTGGCCAAGGGCAGGGGGCGGCCAGAGGCTCAGGCGCCCTCTGCTGGCTGAAGGGTGGCTTACACTGAAGGCTGCTTCCCCAGGGAAGGGTGTGAGGGAGAACATTTGGGGCTGTTTGTTTGTTTTAAAGAAGGGGCTTAGAAAACCTTGGGGCTCGTGCAGCCTGTGTGCACCGGGGGTGAGGCCAACAGGGGCCAGAGGGGGTTTTCAGGGGAGCTGAGGACCAATGCCCAGCTGGATCGAGGTGTCAGCTCTTTCGAGAGGCTGGGCTGGGCAGGGTTACGAGCAGACCCGCTCGAGGGCATGTCCAGATGGATAGAAGTCTCCTACAGCCGTGCTCCGAGCTCTGCTTCGCCAGCTCCTCTATGCCCAGTGCCAGAAGCCAGGGCTTCGGTCCCCAGCAGTTCCATACCCTGCTAGTTCTTCCCCCATCCCAGGCCTGAGCACGTGGCCAGCTGCAGGTCCAGGCCTGGTTGGCAGCAGAGCCAGGGTTCGAATGACGTGTCTCTCAAATCCCAACTCAAGCTGGGGCAGGAAGTTCTGGGCAGCGGAACATGGACACCCCTAGAACAGAATGATTGGGGATGGGGATTTGAAGGGGGAGCCTCAACAGAGGCAGTAGATTGTCACTACTGCCTCCCAGCCATGTCCCGTTTGCCTTCCCACGTGTTGTCCTACAAGCATACGGTCCATCCCCCCTTACCATAGATTCGCTGCCACCACACGATTAATCCAGTGATGCCAAAGAATACGAAGATGCCTCCTAGCACTGTCTTCCATTCGTTGGATGGCCTGTTCATCTCCGCGAAGGTCTGGTTGAACTTCAGGTGATAGACTAGAGAGACAGGCGCAAGGCTAAGGCGGCACAGAGAACCCCAGCCCACTCTGACAGCCGGTCCGCTCCCCCACCCCGGGGGCTGCTTGAGAGACCATGTTAGCACAGAGATTGCAGCCTAGGGGGTGCCTCCAGATCCTGTCTGTAAAGGGAGCTACAGACAGTTCTGGCAAAGGCTTTGTCCTGGCCGCTAACCTCAGAGCTCCCTCCGCCCCTCATCCCATCTGCTGCTCCCACAGGCTATTCCTTGCACTGCCCGACCCGCCTTTCCTCCTGTGAGCTGGCTCTGGAGTGTCAGGCCTGCTCTGGCAGAACTTGGACAGCAGTTAACAGGCAGGTTAGAGACATGGTCCAAGCGTTTAGACCATGAATCCAGATGGGAAGAGCACTGAAATCGCAGGGACTGGGATACTGTCCCAGGATAACGGCTCCTGTTGCTTGGCAAATGCAGAGATGTCTGCTTTCCAAGTCTGTCCGCCCGTGTTGGGCCAACAATGGGGCAGCACCAGCTTCCAACAGGGTAAGCATGAAGCCCCATGCCCAGCAGCCTGTTTTGGGGAGCTCTCCTGTCAGCATGGTGCAGCTCCAATGGTGGAGCCAGGGCTCGGGGTCTCTTCTCTCGCACTGTTCTGAGCAGGGCTAAGCACCATGGTGGTGAGGCCAGCAGGGCCCATCTACACTAGTGCTACTGCTGAGGGCAGCAAAGGTGAAACTGGCCCAGTGCTGAAAACAGGACTCGTTTTTCTACTGGAGACGCACCCGGGAGAGTCTATATGATGGTGTTCGAGAGAGACAAACCCGTCTCCACCCGGACCGGGGAAACGGTGGTAGAACCGTGCTGGCAAGAGGGAGCTGGAGTGGTTGGGTCATGGTCTGGGAGCAGAAGATCTGGGCTTTGCCACCTACGGGCTATCGGACATCAGGGAAGACATTTCACCCTCACTGCGGCTGCTTTGCAGTGGTGATGATGCTTCCCAGGGCTCATTCATTAGCATTTCTAAGGCACTGATACGCTTGAGAGCACCAAGGCCAGGGTTAAGTTCTCCATGGTGTAGGACAATGGCCTAGGGGAGGGAAGACCCTGGAAGTTGCTTTGCTCAGCTGTAAACAGGACAAGGACAGAGTCCAGTTCGGGGTTACCCAGCCGACGTATCAGTCCTTTGTGGCTCCGTGCATTGATCTATGTGGTGATTCTCGTCCCCCACTTGCAGCCCTTCAGCCACAGGTGCTGGTACCTGTCTAGCCAAGGATTCAGGGGCAGCCTGTGTATTTCACGCAGTTTTGGGTGGGGCGGGGTTCAGTGTTTCCAAGCTCTTGAGTGTAAGTTTTGTCCCGGCGTAAAAGGCCAGTTTACTCGTTGTTGCCAGCAGGTTGTCATGTGCACAGAGCTTCCTTGGGCTAGCTCAGATGCAGACTGGTGCAATAAATATTTGCTCACTCCCCAGTGACTAGATGCATTGACCTGGAACAGATGTAACTGTTCGGCTGCTGCCTGCTCAGGACAGAGCGCTATCGATAAATTGCCGGCTGGCTTTGGCTGGCTCCTCTTGTGAGCGAGACTTCCGGGGTGACACAGCACCCTCCCTGGCGGACACTCCCCTGGGGGGAGCAGCGTATTTAAGGCCTTACCCCAGCTGGTTTCCTGGTATGTCAACTAATGGCGGAGCGGAGAATGCAAGTTACAAGGGGGTTGGCAGCAGAAGGGTAGGGAGCTGCTCCCTGGCGCTGACTTTTCAGAGGCTTTTGGGCCTCAGCAACTTAAAGACCTGGGCTAAAATTTCCACGGGCACTGGCTTTGATCACCGACTGGAGGCCTGACTTGAGCCTGACCCTGCCAGTTGCTGGGCACCCTCTGCTCCAGCTGAAGCCAGCAGGGCTGGGGAGGCTGCAGCTTGCAGGATGGGGCTCCGAGCGAGGGATATCTGGGGGGAATCCAACTCGGCATGTGCCAGTGCTGATCTCAGCCAACACCAGAAGCCCAGAGCTCCAGGTACGGACCACGAGGGAGCCCAGGGAGGTTTCTCAGCAATCACACGCTCAAAGACCACGGAGGCCTGGGTGCCAGGTTTGTATAATTTTTGGTGCTGCCCAAACTGGGTCTAAGCGGAGCCGTCCCGTCCATAGGATGGGCCGAGGCAACTGCTCCAGTCCCTGCACTTTGGGGGGACGTGGGGTCCAGGGCAGCCTGGTGGGTTAGCGGGGGCCTAGCGATGGCAGCAGCGAGCGACCTGGCCCCAGCCTGCCCCGCTCCACCGGCTCCCAGCATTGCTTGGGGAAGGGGCGGAACCCGGAAAGAGGCGGGGCAGGGGTGGGGGCTTGGGGGAAGGGGTGAAATGGGGGTGGGGTGGAGGGGGCAGAGCAGAGGTGGGGTGGGGGTGGGAAGAGGCAGAGAGGGGCGTGCTGGGGCTGGGTCTCAGGCCCCCCGCTAACCTCCCAGGCCACCCTGGACCCCGTGTCCCCTTGAAGCACAGGGCCCCCCAAAGTGTGGGGCCCGTACCGGTTGCCCTGGTCCATCCTATGGACAAGATGGCTCTGAAAATATAACGTTGGTGGAGCATGGGCATTACGGGCCCATATAACTCGCTGCCTATGGATGGAGGGTGCGGAGTTCCCTTCCTTTAAATGAAGCAGACCTACAGTAATGCTGGTCTGGGGAGATCTCTAATGCCATGGCCAGGAGAGGTGTGGTTATGGTTTCTCTGTGTGGTTTAGCTGTGGTGGTTGGAACATCTCTGAATAGCCCAGCACCTCCGTCCCTCAGCCAGAATGGGGCATGGGGCATTCACCCTGCACCTACACTGTAGGAGCCCCCCAAGCCCCATTCACAAAGCCCCTCAGCCAGGCTAGGGTACCTGCAGGACTAGCCCAGGCTCTCCTGCCCCCCACCCATCCAGGTCACTCACTGGCTCCCGAGGCCCTGGCCCGCCCAGTTCCCTAGGCCCAGCAGCACGGCCCGTCCCTCCACCTGCTGTCCCCCAGACACAACCTGCTCGGTCGCCAGGCAGCCCCCAGCCCACAAGCAGGAGCTGGACGCGGCGCAGAGAGGATGGAGGGGAGGTAACTGACCCGACCCCCCCTCTGGTACCATGACCTCCCCCCTCGCCTGTTCCCACCCCAGCAACAGGGCTTCCGCCCCCTCCCGCTTACGGGCCACTTTCTCCTCGTTGCTCAGCTGCTTCCATGAGCCCTTCTCCTTCTCCTTCAGGGCCTTCTGCTCCGTGCCCAGCTCCTTGTGGTACGGGACGTCGGGGAGCGGGAAGCTGCGCTTGTCGTAGTAGTGGGGCACCGACATGTCCTCTTGAGTCGCCACTAGAGAGCGAGATGGCAGAGACCGGCCTCAGCCAAGCCCCAGCACGTCCCTACCGCTGCCCCCGTGCCCTGCGCCAGCTCCCCCATCCCTCAGTGCCGGAGGAAGCCCGGCCAACCGGGAGCGTCCATCTGTACAGCGTCCGCACGGTGTCACCTCAGCCCCGGCCCAGGGCGGTACGGGGACCCTGGCAAGTCTTATTCCCACGCTCCAGCTAAGCAAGGTGCACACAGCAACCAGTTAACAGGGGCAGGACCTAAGGGGTTAACAGGGTAACACAAGCAGCAATTTGTGGGAAACGGGCACTGGTGCCATCTTGTGGATAAACTGGGAACAGCACTGAGAATTGGGCTTGCGGCTAATTTCCATTGTTGATGGAGAGAGAGCAGGTGAGGGGGCGGCTACAAGGAGTTTAACATTTTGTCTCTTTTTTTACCCTGGTGATTTCAGGAGTACCCAAGGGGGAGGGGGGAGAGACAATAACAAAACGCAACAATGGCCCAAGTATTAAATGTCTTTTTTGTTTGTTTTCACCATACAAGTTAGCAGCGATCGGACAACTAACCTAGCGAACATCAGGGTAAGTGGGGTGGGATCTGAAGCTAAAATACAAAAAGAACAAGGTAAGAATAACTTAGACAAGTTAGATGTCTTCAAGTCAGCAGGACCTGATGAAATGCATCCTAGACTACTCAAGGAATTGGCTGAAGAGATCTCTGAGCCATTAGCCGTTATCACTGAGAACTTGTGGGGGATAGGAGAGAGCCTAGAGGACTGGAAAAGGGCATCAAAAGAGAAACAAGGACAACCCAGGGAATTATAGACCAGTCAGTTTAACTTCAGTGCCAGAAAGATAATGGAGCAATCAATCAATTTGTAAGCACCTAGAAAAAAATAAGGTGACAGTCAATATGTTTTTGTCACGAACAAATCATGTCACATCAACCTAATAGCCTTCTTTGACAGGTAACAGTCCTTGTGAATAGGAGGCAAGCAGCAGATGTGATACAGTTTGACTTCAGTAAGGCTTTTGATACTGTCTCACATGACTGTCTCGTAAACAAACTAGAGAAATACAGCCCAGATGAACCTGCTGTAAGTTGGGTGCAAAACTGGTTGGAAAATCGTTCTTGGAGAATAGCTATCAGTGGTTCGCATTCAAGCTGGAAGGGCCTATCGAGTGGGGTCCCACAGGGATCTGTCCGGGTCTGGTTCTATTCAATATCTTCATAAATGATTTGGATAATTGCATAGAGAGTACACTTATAAAGTTTGCAGACGATACCAAACTGGGAGGGGTTGCAAGCGATTTGTAGAACAGGATTAGAATTCAAAATGATCTGGACAAACTGGAGAAATGGTCTGAAGTAAATAGGATGAAATTCAATAAGGACAAATACAAAGTACTATGCTTGAGGAATAAGCAATTGCACAAACACAAAATGGGCAATGAGGGCCTAGGAAGGAGTACTGCGGAAAGGAATCTGGGGGCATAGTGGAACACAAGCTACATATGAGTTACCAATGTGATACTGTTGCAAAACCCATTCTGGGATGTGTTAGCACATGTGTTATACGCAAGACACAAGAAGTGATTCTTCCACTCTACTCAGCACTGATAAGGCCTCAACTGGAGTATTGTGTCCAGTTCTGGGCACCTCACTTGGGGAAAGATGTGGACAAATTGGAGAAAGAGCAACAAAAACAATTAAAGGCAAACATGGCAGAAGAAGGGAGATTGGAAAAATTGGGTTTGCTTAGTCCAGAGAGCGAAGACCGAAGGAGCAGTAACAGCAAGTTTCAAGTACATAAAAGGTTGTTACAAGGAGGAGGGAGATAAATTGTTCTCCTTAACCATTGAGGACAGGACAAGAAGCAATGGGCTTGGATTGCAGCAAGGGAGGTCTAGGTTAGACATCAGGAAAAACTTCCTAACTGTCAGGGTAGTTAAGCACTGGCACAAATGACCCCTGGTGGTTGTGGAATCTCCGTCACTGGAGGTTTTTAAGAGCAGGTTGGACAAACACCTGTCAGGGATGGTCTAGCTAATATTAGTCCTGCCTCAGTGCAGGGGACTGGAGTAGACGACCTCTGATTTTCCCTGAGTTTGCGGCTAGTGTTAAAGGATGTGTCGGGCGAGTGCTCAGACCTTCATTGAATCTTTAACAAAGACTTCCTTTCTCCCAAACGTGAGTTACTCACTGAAGTTAAATGTGTGCTTATTGTTTACTGCAGTCTGACTAACAATCCCAATCCTGCAGAGTTGCTCAACTTTCATGCTTGGGGTGGCCTCATTTCTCCACCTAGGACCCTAATTTCTAAGTAAAAAGGTGCAGAGAGGAGAGGAGAAGAAGAGGAGTAAAGCCCACTGCCTTCTCAGGCCCACTTTATACAGCACAAAGAAGGGCCCAGGCCCAGCGTTCCCCAGTCTCGGCCGGTTACCAGTCGGGGCCTTCCCCAGCACTCCCCACCCAAGTCTGTTCTATTCGCTAGGGCCCACAGGGGCTAAACGGCACCAGGACGCTGGGAGAGCCAGGAAGTTAGCGAATAGCCCCATCCCTACGGGAGAAAGAATCCCGAGTAGCTGCAAGATGAGCACTTTGGAGCAAGCAAATATCTGCCGTAGGAGAATTCATCGAAGGCTCCAGCCACGGGGCTGAAATTCTGGCCCCATTGACGTCAGTGGCAAAACCCCCATTGACTTCAATAGGGCCAAGAGTTCATCCAGGTCTGGTGGGCTGAGCCCTGGGGGAGAACAGCCTCAGGCCGGAGCAGGACTGGAGAGAGAATTGCGTCATTTTATGAGCAAAATGTTCAGTGATTCACGTAGTGCTTGCGCGGTGCTCTGAGGCCTAGCGAAGACAATGCTGGGTAAGTGCTAGGTTAGAGGCACCGAGTCCCATGCTGCAGGGCGGAAGCAGTTTGCATGCAGGGGTCAGGAAGGAATCCACTCCCTGTTCTCCAGAGTGTAGGGTTGGCCACTCAGGGTATTATTGGGAATAACTGGGTCTGCACTGAACAACACACCTGCGGTGGCCTGGGTCAGCTGACAGGTTGGCAGGGCTCGGGCTGCAGGGCCGTACAATGGCAGTGTAGATGTTCGGGCGCCGGCTGCATGGGCACCGTTGGGTCTGAGAGCCCGCTCCGGCCTGAGCTCTGCCATGTCTCAGTCCTGCCAGCTCGAGTCGGCTGACCTGAGCCAGTCGCGGGGGTTTAACGGCAGGGTAGGCCTGAGGCCAGGCGCTTGTGCCTCCGACGTGCCAGCAGCCCCGGCTGGAGGCAGGCTGCAGAGCGGGGTGGCCTGTGGTGGGGAGATCTGCTGGTCCCCAGGCACACGCAATGCTGCTTACGCGGCCCTCTGGAGCCGCAGCTCCAGTACCAGTCTCCCTGCTCTGCCTGACGTGGAAACCAGAGCCAGTGGGGGCCCAGTCTCCATTGGCTCCCCTGACCCCCCGGGCTGGCTCGCAGGGGCATTCGGCGAGGGGAGGGCTCTTACCATGTCCGCTATGGCCATGTGCTGCTCTGATGCTGGCAGCGCCCAGGACTCCTCTCCTGGCCAGGGTGCCCACGCGCAGGGCCGGCAGCGAGAGCATCTGTGGGATCAAAGCATTGGCACCGCTGTCACGCGGGCGCCTGTGCTGTGCTGTCCAAGGGGGGAGAGCGCCACCCAGCTGCACCCCAAGGACCCGCACCGGCTGCCCCCTCACCCAGGAGCCCCCCCGGAGTCTTGCTCGAATCCTCGAGCGCCTCACCAAGCAGCGTTTCGCAGCGAGTGGGTTGTCCCGGGAAGGCCATTCTTTGCTCCCCGGTGCCGTCTGATTGGCAGCCGGGTGGGAGCCTGGCTGGTCAGCGGCCCCCAGCACCACATCCCCTCCCCAATGGCAGCTTCAGGCGCACGGCGAAAGGCCTTGGGCTGTAGAGCCCAGCTGGCCTCGAATCTCTTGGTGCCCCTTGGTGGCAGGGAAGGGCGGGATCGTCCCTGGTGCCGCCCAGCCCTCCCCAGCACGGATCGCTCCAGAGCAAATGGCGGGAGGATCCTGTCTCAGGTAACTGCTCTGGAAAGAGGCAGGACTGTATCCCGAACCCGCTTCCAGGGGGCAAGGGCACGAGCAGCAGCCCTGGGAATTGGCACAGGACTGCGCCGGGGCACCTGGGTTCTGTTCCTGGCTCTGCCACTGACTCCTTGGGTGACATCGGGCTAGGCATGCCCCCTCTCTGTGTCTCAGTTTCCCCAACTGCAAGACCTGAAGGGGGTATTGGGAGCATTGGCATTTGGGAAGGGCCCATAGAGGCTTGGATGAAGGCGGCCGGAGCGTCCCTGCTCCTGGTCCCTGCAGTGCCAGCCAGCGAGTGCATTTCCAGGCTGGGTGCAAGGGCCGGGTGTGCAGAGCATTCGTTGCCTTCATTGCAAGCCGCTCCAGCCCGGGCCTGACAAGACTCATTCTCCTGTTGTTTACCAGGCCTCTCTGCCTCCAGCTTTCTTCCCCACTAGCACCAGCCTCTGCTCCTGGTGGGCGGGCAGGAGAGCAGGCTTGCCTGCTGCAGGTCAGCTGCCATGAGGGGTGCCACCTGGCCAGGTTTTCCCAGGCTTGTCCCTGTGCCAGGCAGTCTGCCAGCCGGCTCTGCACGCTGCGGGCTGGCCGGTTGTATGGGCACAGGACGATCCCGGATGTCCTGGGTTTTTTGTACCTCAGAGGTGGCAGCCCTACCTGCCACGGTAGCCCACCTGCAATGCCAGCCTGGCACTGGCCATGCCCCTCACGCTGCAGGACTTGGGCACTTGGGGCTCCGTGCCCAGCCACGGGGAGGGCTCTGTGCCCTTCAGCTCGGGGCGTTGCAGCTGGTCAGCCTCCATGCTCTAAATAAGGCAACTGGGACTTGGCAGGGCCCTGTCCTGTCTGACCTCTACCAGCAGGACACAGCTAACCCACACGGGCAAGGTACAGGGACGGGCCCGCAGGGACAGGACAAAGGCCCCCAGCCCTTGGCCAGCGGCGGAGACAGTGGGGCCCAGGGCTGCTCCCACCCTGGGGGTCACCCAAGTGCACTAGACGCTGATGTCAGAGCCGAAAGGATTCCCCCCCCCAAAATGCCTGAGTGTAAGGGGAGCCTGGGAAGCCCCTTCAGTCCGGTGGAGTTTCAGATACTGCCCCTCTCCTGTCCCTCTCTCCGCGAGGGCTCAGACGCGGGGCCGGGGGCCAGCCTGGTCTCCAAAGTGCAGCTAGAACAGAAGCAACCGCTCAGCGTCCCTGCCCCAAGAACCATCCAGCCCCTGTTTGCGGCCCAGCCCCGGGACCGAAAGGCTGTGGATTCTGCAGCCCCCGGCCTCACGCGAGAGGGCAGTGCCAGGTCGCTGGGCCCCCGGCACCGGAGCGGGCAGGGTCATGCATACTTACTGCAGGACGAGGCAGGGCGGGCTGCAGCCGGCTGGGAAATGGAGGCAACAGGCGTCCCCGAAGTGCAGCTTATGCTGGGTTCTGGGCACGGGGCCAGCGCACACACGCCGGCCAGGCCAGCAGAGACTCTTATTCTAGAAGCACTCGGCTGCACAGATGTGGGATTGTGGGAGAACATACCACCCTGCAGGGCCCCCCCCACCTCCTGCCA
>NC_048309.1:2460875-2551042 GCF_013100865.1 Trachemys scripta elegans
AGGGGTTAATAGGCAGCAGGTTTAAAAGAAACAAAAGTATTTCTTCACAGTCAACGGGTGGAATTCTTTGCCAGGGGATGTTGTGAAGGCCAAAACTATACCATTGTTTCCCAGTAAGAATTAGATAAGTTCCTGGGGGATTGGTCCATCAATGGCCATTAGCCAGGCTGGGCAGGGATCCAACACCATGTTCTGCATGTCCCTCGCCTCTGTTTGCCAGAAACTGGGAATGGGCGACAGGGGATGGATCACTTGATGATTCCCTGTTCTGTTCATTCCCTCTGGGGCACCTGGCATTGGCCACTGCTGGAAGACAGGACACTGGGATGGATGGACCTTTGGTCTGACCCAGTCTGGCCGCTCTTATGTTCTTATGTAGACCCCAGATGTATCTTCCCCCTGCTGTAACTCACTAGACCCCACTCCCCTCCCAGAGCTGAAGTAGAACCCAGGAGTCCTGACGGGGTCTCTCTCCCCGCAGAATTAGTAACAGAGTAAGAATAGACATTACAATTTTAAACCTAACCAGTGTCCCTTAAGTGACTGGCCACAAGATGTCAGAACATGTGAGTATTAGAGGTGAGTGGGGCTAATATTGATTTAATTTTCTTTCTTCTATATAGGAATTAGCAATTGTCTGACGGAGCACTGTTTCTAAGTTGTCTGCCAAAAAATAGGAGAGTTTTCAGGTAGCCCCCGGAATCACGGTCAAAGATTCCCCCCCCCCATCTGAAAAGACACCTGGCCATGGGCTTGGGGGTTCCCAGTGCAGACACTGGGGACGACGTGGAGCCACGGCCATGACTGATCCCTACCTGGTTGATTTTGACACGGGGATTCACCAGGCTGAGGTTATAGACGCTGGGCAGAGGGAATCCTTTCTTCAGCTTCTCTGGGGAGACGAAAGGAGCCCTGGTTAGGGGGAGGACCCAGAGCCCGTGGGCGGCCGGGAGGGGGACTGCTACCCCGAGAGCAGGGACACGGGGTGCGGAAATGTGGCAGGACTCACTGTTCGCCATCGGCAATGCAACCATCCGCAGCGCAAGCTTCAGCAGGGTCTCCAGCGTCTTCACCTGCGGAACACAAGCCAGCTGGTGAGAGCTGCCACAGTGTGGGGCAGAGCCCGGCTCCGTGGGGCCGGCGGGGCCATGCCCGGTGTGGGGCAGAGCCCGGCTCCGTGGGGCCAGCGAGGCCGTGCCCGGCGTGGGGCAGAGCCCGGCTCCGTGGGGCCAGCGGGGCCGTGCCCGGTGTGGGGCAGAGCCCGGCTCCGTGGGGCCAGCGGGGCCGTGCCCGGTGCGGGGCAGAGCCCGGCTCCCCGGGGCCGTGCCCTCTGCTCCTGAGGCTGTGTGGGCCAGGGGGCACAGCAGCTGTCTGTGTGCTGGGGGGACACCATGGGACCCAGCTGGGCAGTGCCGGAGAGGAGCTGCGTGTGCAATGGCCAGGCGTGGGGTGCTAACGGTGCTGGGGTCAGTGTGGGAACAAGGGGAAGGAGAGGCTGTATGTGAGTGGGAGCGACTGTAGGAGGGAGGGTGACAGGCTGTGGATGAGTGTTTGTGGGAGCGGGTGTCATGCCACTGGGAGTGACAGGCTGTGAGTGTGTATATATACTGTGTGCACACGTGTAACTCACACGCCTCCTGGGGGTGGTTCTGTCCCATCTAGTGGCACCAAGGCCACTTAGAGGTTAATGAATCTCCGCCAGCCTTAGCAGAGGTTCATGCACTAAGCACCAGGGGCCCCAGGTTGGATCCCGCCCGCTGACGCCCCGTGTTACCCACGCCCAGTGCACCGCGGGGGTGCGCTCTAGCTGCGCTGGGATCTGCTTGGCTGCTGGGATTTTATACTTGCAGTCAGAGCTCAACGCCCCGCGCTCCTCAGGCCAATCTCCCCTTGCAGTTCAGTGGCAGCTTTGCCCGAGGCAGGGCTGCGCACAATGCGCCCCTGGAAACCGCCTCGTCCTACCCTTCCCTGCCGCCCGCCCAGCCCCGGCTGCCGGCATGGCTCACCTGGACTGAGCCGACCTGGGACCGCACCACGGACAGGCTGAAGCTGTTGGAGACACAGAGACAAAGGTCAGGGCTGAGCGGGGTCTCCCCACAGCGGTAGCGGCTCACAGCGTCCCACGGAGCCAGGCTGGGCGCCGAGGGGGAGGCTGAGCTCAGGAGACGCAGCGCGGCTGGGAGGGCTCTGAGTTGGGTTTCTCGCTGGGAGGGGATAGAGTGGGGCTCCCAGCTGGGATGGGACCCCCAGGGCTGAGACCTAAGCCCCTGGGGTGGAGGTGTCCGGCTGGGATATAAATCTCAGATTGGGGCCGGGACTGGGCTATAAACTCCAGGGGATAGAACCTCTCGTGGGCGAGGGCCCCTGGCTGGGACATAACCCTGCGGTTGGGGGCAGGGGAGGGGAGGCTCCAGACAAGCCCCAGACTCACTCAGTCAGAGCCACGGAGCCCCCGACCTTGGCTGAGTCGAGATGCAGCTGCCCGGCCAGGCTGGCATCCTGCCAACAAAGAGAGACGTTACTTGGATTCTTGTTATCAGCAAAAGCAGCTAAAACATGGCCCCGGGGGCCCCACAATATCCATCCCCTCCCAGAGCACAGGGCCCCAGCCCTCCCCCAACACCCCAGGTCGCGGAGAGCTGGGGCCATGCCAGCCCTGCACCCATACGCCTGTGCCCCTCAGAGAGCGGGATCCAGGATGCCAGGCGAGTGGGCCCAGGGCTGTGCCCAGCACTTACCAGGTCCAGCAGGAAGACCGAGGCCAGGGTGGCATTTGGCAGGACGACGAAGGCCTCGGCTGTGCCGAACAGGGCCAGGTCCAGGCTGTCCGGGCGGCAGGTCAGCAGGGGCTGCTTGCGGGCAAACAGGTGCAGCTCCATGGGCATATCGGGGTAGAGCTTCTTCAGCTGAGCCAGGGAGAGCAACAGAGCGGCCCGTGAGATGGACAGAAACGGCCAGTGACCAGCCCCGAGCCAGAGAGACATCCCGCCGTCCGGGGCATGGGATACCATCCTTCCCCCGGCCGTGCAGCCTCGCCCCGTCTCCCCGTACGTACACCCCGTGTGTACATGGCCCTGAGCCCTAACTCACACCCTCTGGGAGTGCATGACCCCGACCCTCGGCCATGGGCACGTGACCCCCTTCCCCTCTCCCGTCGCGGGCGGGGGTCTGAACTCCCAGAGGGCCGAGGATGGGTCAGGATGAGCACAGCCTGTCCGTTATGTGTGAGCCAGCCTGGGAGCCCAGCCTTCTGGTGCCCTCCCCAGGGTTGGGGTTTAACGATGCCAGGCGCAGCGGGGAGGGCACAAGAGCTGTGTAGAACTGATCAGTGACGTTGTTTTTAACTGTTCCCTTTATTAATGTAACTTCACACGTAAAGTTTTATGAATGAAACAACATTCATTCATAAAACCGGTTTCCCCACTAACTGGCTACTTGAGAATTAAGCCACTTGTTGAGCTCCTAAGTCCGCTGCTGCTCAGCTCAATTAAGCTGCTTGTTAAGAGCCCCAGTTGTTCAGCCGCTGCCTTTGTAAGTTTCACTATCGATCCAATTCCCGTTTAAATCCCTGAGACTTGCACTGTTTCAGGATTGTCACGTCTGTTCACCATTCCTTACACTTGCCTACAGTGTAACTTCTGTTCACTGTTCACCATTCCTTACACTTGCCTACAGTGTAACTTCTGTTCACTGTTCACCATTCCTTACACTTGCCTACAGTGTAACTTCTGTTCACTGTTCACCATTCCTTACACTTGCCTACAGTGTAACTTCTGTTCACTGTTTGCCATCCACTACTCTTGTCTATCCTGTTGTGACGCAGTAGGGAGCAGGGCGGATTTGACCTGGGAATGTTGCAGGGGGGTTGCATTGGGGATGGGGGACTTCCCTTGAAGGAAGATACCTGAGCTGTAACCTGAGCCAGGAGTGGGGTGGGAGAAGTGACACCTTCTGCCCGGGAGACTGAACAAAGGGGAGGAGGAGCAGAGGGGAGGGGGGAGAAAGCAGCTGGAGAAGTTTTTAGTTTCAGTTTGGGGCTGGGTGGTGCAACGCAGGGAACCCTGAGATGGGGCCTAAGCTCCCTAAACCCCCCAGAAGGACTTGATTTAGGGGTTCTGGTTGTACCTACATGCTCTGCTTGGGACTGTGTTCCTGTCATCTAATAAACCTTCTGTTTTACTGGCTGGCTGAGAGTCCCGGGGAATCGCAGGAATAGGGGTGCAGGGCCCTGACTCCCCCACACTCCGTGACAATTGTAACTTCTGTTCACTGTTTGCCATATTGTAATTCAAACCCCATTTTAAAACGCTCACTCCATTTTGTAAAAGCTCACTGCTGCAAACCTTCATTGTTGCAAACCCTGCTGTAATCTTATTAGTTTAGTTTAGATGTGTGAATGAGGTATGTATGGATGATGGAATCAACCTCCAGCCCCAGCCTGTCCTGATGAAATAGAGTTCAAACACCAACGGCTGAAGATGCAGACAAGAGCCCTAACAAAGTAAGAAGAGTCCACCCCAAAAAGAGAAGAACAAAGGTACAATAGAAGGAAGATCAAAGCCAGGTCCAAGGCTGAAAGTCACGGAGTGATCAATCACCAAAACCCAGAGGCAGCGTGACACAGCAAGACCCATAGACTCTGAATTCAAACTAAAGCCAACAAAAAAGGATGGGTGAGATGGGAGACTTTGGAGGGTAACATTCTGCTGCCAACATGGAAGGGCATCGGTGCGCCCAACAGAGATCCAGCCCTTCCTCGTGCCCAGCTTTCCTAGCCAGTTAGCCGCCACAAGCTACGAACCCAAGCTACATTCAGGACTGGTAATTATCTAGCTAGCAGCTGCAGAACATTTGGGGTGTGTGTGTGTCTGTGTCTGTGTGTATAAGTATTAAGGTATTAGCTAGTGGTTAGAGATCAAATTGTTATCATAATAAATGTGACATCTTTGTCTTGCCCCCTGAAATGATCCTGTGTAGTTTTGTCTGCAGAACAGCTGCCCCAGCTGACTCACCTCTGGGAAGAACAGCCCCACGCTCCGTGTGTTCAGCCGGACAGGGGAGTGCTTCGGGATCTGCAACACAAACACGCGAGACACCACGTTGCTGGGGGAGCATGTGCCAATGCTTGAGCAACGGCCACCCGGGACAGGCGGGGGAGACTGCCAATGGGTGGGGCGGCCTTCTGGCTGGAGCTGCTCTGCCCTCAACTCCCCTAGGGCTGCCACCTCTGAGATGCAAAAACCCAG
The DNA here is from genome assembly GCF_013100865.1 of Trachemys scripta elegans. Lineage (NCBI taxonomy): Eukaryota > Metazoa > Chordata > Testudines > Emydidae > Trachemys > Trachemys scripta. Next base: position 2,466,122 of record NC_048309.1, read on the forward strand.
GACATCCGGGATGATGCTGAGCCCAGAAACCTGCCAGCTGGCAGCCTGCACTGAGCACCTGTACAGCGCTCCCAGGTCAGCAACCTCAAACGAGGGCCGAGCCTGGGAGAACCTAGACGGGTGGCAACGCTGCGGTCCCTTCTGGGCACGGCTGGGGCACGCTGGCTTTGGTGCTGCACCCGCTCCGTAGATAAACAGCCTTCCCTCCAGCCAGCACTGAAATCATATGGCAAAATCTCCTGCAGCGACTGGATGCAGCTCTCGGGAAAGATCGGGTCTCCTGGGGGAGCTGGTCAGGGCCCATGGGCTCCTGAGCGTCACCCTGTTCTGGGGCTGAAAGAGCAGGGGGCGCGTTCACCGCACCAGGCATGGAGGAAGGGGGAGATGTACTGGGAGCTGCTTAGCCAAATCAGGGAGAGGAGGGGGCTCCCCGCTGCTCCCGCCCAGAAAGCAGAGTGGCCCCTCCCTCATCCTACGTCGCTGGCTGCCCCGGCACCGTACCATGTCGTCCCTGAAGTTTTTCCGCAAGGCCCCCGCCGTGAAGTAGACGAACGCAGCCGAGTTGGCCGAGAACTCGGAGAGGCCGAGGAGCAGCATGTGGTCACCCTCGTCGGGCAGCAGGAAGGGGGCGGGGGAGAAGGGGCTCTCTCTGTGCTTGCCCACGCCATAGAACTCACCCTGGAGGGACGGAGACAGGACATGTTACGCGCCACTCCCAGGGATGGGGCGACTGCTGGGTCAGGCCTGGGTGGGCCACTTAGGAGACAATCACAGCAACTGCTGGGCAATAACGTGGATTTGGGACTCAGCCACATGTGCCTGGCTCTGCCGGCACGTCCAGGGCGGTCCACGGAACAGCAGATCTGCTTTAGCCCAACACAAGTCACTAGGCTCAATGCAAGGGGGACAGGGGCGCTCTCTGGCCTGGCAAGACAGGAGGTGAGAGCAGATGATCTAATGTCCCTCTGGCCTGAGAAACGCAGGAAGCCGCAGGCTCCATCACTCCAGAGACAGGCAATCAGCCCTAATGGGGAGCGACTGAACCTGACTGGGGTCAGGGGTAGGTGTGGGTCCATGGAGGGGCAAGTCGCACTGGCCACTCTGCCCAGGGAGGGGTGCAGTGCCCAGCCAGCGGGACTGCACTCTGCGTAGGCAGCACTGCCAGCAGGAGAGTCATAGGTTTAGATGTTCCCACTTTGCCCCTGAAGAGCAGATTTTCCCTTTACAAACGTCCCTTTTTCTCAGCCCAGGCAGTCGCTTTATTGCTTGGCAGGTGCCCTGCTCCCAGCAGATCTGGGCCAGAAGACGTCCACAATGTTCTGGGAAATCTACCTCCTCCCTGAAGGGAGCCTGGTGCCCAGCCTGGCTGCTTTACCTTCAGGTCCATGTCTCCATGCTCCCTGGCAATCACTGGCTTGTTCACCAAGGAGTAGTCAATTGCAGCAAAGGGGTCGATCTGGGCTGAGACTGCAGAGAAGCCAGAGACAGAGGAACACTGCAGGACAATCCAAAGCGGTGAGTCCTCAGATCCCCTCCCAGGTCAATAGCGCCCAGACAGCTCATCTGAGTCAGGCCCGACGCCCCCCGGAAAAGGCTGGGGGACCAGCCTGTCTTTTTTCGTTTCTTCTTAATCACCAGCTGAGTCGAATGCGCACCCTGGATTCAGCCTGGGCTGCCCGTTCCCGTCTGCTCCCTCACACGCTGATTCCCCACCTAAGGATTCCCTGATATTTGCCCCAATTCTCAGGCTTTCAGACGACTCATCCCATCTGCCCCCCATGTTGCTCCAGGTCTCCATGGCTCCCAGGTCCTACCTTGCATGGTCTTCAGGACTCGCTCCAGATCACGGATCCCTTTCCCGAGCTCAGGACAGAGCTGGATGGAAAAAGAGACCATTATGGATTCAGAAACCCTTTCCCAGGGGAAAGAACAGGCCAGGGGCTCTTGTGGGCCCATGGAGGAGCTGGTTCAACAGAAAAGCAGGGTCAGCCATAAGGTGAATGGGGCGGGTGTGTGGATACGTTCTAATCAACTCCTGTTTAATTTCCTGCCGTCCTTTCCTTGTCGCTTCCTCATGCTTAGAGCACTCCTCTGGACAGAATGGCCTTGGGGTTCTCAGCTGGGTTTCAGATAGAAACACTGATACAATCCCCACCCAGGAGCTGCTCTCTACTGCCCCAGGACGAAGAGGTGAGCAGCATGACACACAGGGGCAGGGATGGTAATGGGACCATATTTTGCCCCATGTACCAGGTACGTTAAGCAGGAGGCCTGAAGTGACCTGCACTGGTACAATAAGGCTAAGTGTAACACACTGGCCAACATCTCGCTCTAGTGGCCTGATCCAATAGTGGATAACAGCCTACCATGCTGCCAGCGAGTGGAGTTACTCCTTTAGCTCAAGCGAGAAAGGTCTGTGCCGCTGTGCTGAAGGTGTAGGAGCAAGCCCTGCTGATAACCTGTGTTTGGAGGGCCTTGTACTCAGCAGCTCCCCTAGTAGCAATGAGCGAATGAGTTTAGTGCTTGGCAGGAGAGGCCGGGAAGGAAGACACTTGTTCAGCATTTGCGGATCTCACCCTCCTCCTACCTCCCGAGTCCTGGCAGACAGGGCCGGGGAGCTGCTCTCAGCAAGGTGAACACTCACCTGCCTATTTACTTCATACCGCAGGGGTGCCTGGAGAGCCCCCGTGAACAGATTGTAAAGCCAGCTGTGGGGAGAGAGAAGGAGAAGAGTCAGTGCTTAGCGCAGAGCTATGGGCGGGGGCTCCCGAAACACTCAGCGCTGGCCCAGTTCCATAACACTCCCAGGGCTGTCTAGGGCAGCACCCAGAGCATTGGCAAATCCCACTCTGAACAGTCAACCTCTTCAAAGCCTTGGGACGAAACTCCACTGCCCTCCATTCACTATCAAGTGCAAGCGCTTGCAGTGGCATCTTCCTGAGTCTGCAGACAGCCTGAAACCACAGCTCTAGGGGATGTGACCTGCCCCCATTCATCTCCAGGGGATACTGACATTTACGCCTATGGCGCTGGCTCACCACGACCCCGATTTTCAGTGATCTAGGTGTGTCACTGTCTGCCTAGTTTGCACAATTTCAGACAGGGTAACTGCACGTGGCAGTGGCCAAGCAAACAGGCAGGCTGCGCACCGGCCCTGCAGAGACCCGCGTTGCCTTTCCCCAGGTCTGAGGCTGAGGACAAGAGTGACTTGGCCCGTTTCTGGCTCACTTAGTACACAAGGGCCATATTGTAACCTCCCTCTTTGTGCAACTCTGCTATTGGCCAATGGGAGATCTGGGGGGATGGAGGGATTTGCCCCATATGTCATCGGCCTGGCCACAGCCCGTAAGTAAAAATGTAGTTTGGCCTCCCACGGCAGAGTGACTCTGACACCCTGACCGACCCAGAGGAATAAAACCCTGGACATGATCTGGTCCCAACTCCCCCTCTGAAAAGACTGCTCTGAACCTGCCCCCATCTCCCAGCCAGCCCCGCGGTCCAAGCCTCAGCGTGGTGCTTTCCACACCAGGTGCAGCCAGTGAGCAGGCCCGGGCTCTGTGGGATAGAGAGGCCGTGATGTGCAGAGCGCAGCCGCCCCGCCCAGCGAGCGTGCCCCCCTGTAAGGGGGCTGACAGTATAAGCAGCCTAGCTGAGCCCAGCTCGGGGGTAAGGGATGAAGCAGGGCCTCAGAAAGCCAGAACTCACCTGGCTCCATTATGGAACTTCACATCCAGCCTCCCAATGCTGGAGCGGCAGTTGGTGCTCCACACCTGGGGACGGCCACTGTCATCTCTGCTCACCCCCAGTTCGGTGGAGAGGGACAGGTCGCTCACGCTCAGGTCAAAGGAGCCGCTGTCGGGTCTGGGAAGGGAGGAAAGCACAGGGCAGTTTAGCACCTGCCGGCTAGTGGAGCTCGGTCTGCCCTATCTACGGGCCCAGAGGCTGGGGTGAGAGCCCCAGGGAGACGGCACTGGAGAGTGGAGTTGGAGCTGTACCTGCAGAGGGAGAGAGCTTCCCGCACTGCCCTGCGCTGCAGGGACCTCCTCCAAGGGTTGGGGGAGCAGTGCCCCCAGGACCCATCCAGGCCTTGGCCTCTCTGCTCAGCTGCCCACAAGGCTGCCAGCTGTGCCCGTGGTTTCTGTGAGGGCAGCTGCCCCCCTAATAGCTGCACTCAGCACCCCTTGCCCAGAATGTGCCACTACCTCAGCACGGAGTCGTCACCTCCTTTCTCTACCTTCTGTTAAATCGCCCCAGAGCAGCACCTCCCAATCTGCCCCTCTCTCCCTCCTTGTACCTGTGCAGCCACGGAGGGGAGCCAGGGGATGGCAGGGGAGGTCCCCTCTTGCTCCTTTCCCTCCTTTCCAGCTATGCTCCTGCTCCAAGGTTCAGGTAGCAGGAACACCCCCCAGGCTGTGTCACCGATGGCCCCGGGGAAGAATATGTCCGCAAAGGAGAAGGCATCTGGTGCTCCCTTCCCTTGGTCCCTTTAGGAAAGGGACTCGCATCTTTTTAGACCCATTGCCCGAGCGAGGAAATGAGGGCTCTGCAGGGCTTGGGGCCCCCAACCAATGCCGGGCCCTGTGGGGGGGCTAAGGAGCTGGTAACCATTGCAGGGGGATCAGTGCTCTCAGCACAGGCAGGAAGGAGGCTCAACGTTACCCTCTTGGGGTTGCACCGCAGGTCGGCACTGGAGACAGCAGCCGCAAAGCGGGGCCCCGTCCGACTGCTCCCCGGAGCAAAACTGGCCTCTGGCCAGACCCTGTGTCAGCATCTCTAGTGCCAGCGCCAGCCCCCCTGCCCTTCCCACAAGGCCACGGTCAGGCTGGGCAAGTCCCATCTGCAGGTGTGCGCCCCAGAGCCCCCGCCCAGTGGAGATGACCCAGCTCTGGTTATGGTGGAGAATAGCACATGGCATCTGAGCTGGCTCTGGCCCTGGGTGGGAGTTTGGGGAGCTGAGGGGAGTGTGGAGGTGGGGTCCCCGTTGTCCCTGGGGCTATGGGGGGCTCCCAGTGGCCGCACCAGCAGCAGAGCAGCTCTTACACAAACAGAACTTTCACTCGCCAGACACCGTGGAGCTGGATGCGGGCATTGCTGACCACGAGCCTCACGCCTGTCCCCTCGGAGAAGCGTACGACCGACTCATTCAGCTGCAGCTCTTGAATCTGGATCCTGCGAAGCAGCAGAAAGACCCATCAGCCCGACTGCCCTAAGGCCAAATGCTCCCCCACGCGCCCCAGGAACAGCTTGTCATGGGGACCTCGGGAACTTCCAGGAACCTCCGAGCCACGCTCCACAGTGCGTGTGGCTAGGGCATGGACTCCAGGGGCTGCCCTCTGCACAGCCCCTCTGGCTGCTGGGTTCTCGAGAAACTGACACCTGCAAGTGTGCATGTGTGTGTTTGGGGTGGGGGTTGTGTGTGTGTGTGTGTGTGTGCACGCACACATCTGCATATGGATGTGTGTGTGCCTGTGTGTGTGCATGCGGGTAGGTGTGCATATGTATGTATGTGTGGGTGTTTGGCCACAATTTTCAGGAGAACACTCGGGGAGCAGCACTGGTTTTAGCAACGTGGGGAAAGGGACATTTATTGCGGCTGCTGCATCCTGGGAGTGTGGGAGAGAGAGAGAAAGCAGGTCAGATCTCTGGGTGTGTCGTGTGTGTGTGTGTGTGTGTGTGTGTGTGAGTGTGTGTGTGTTAGAGCGAGTCAGGGCAGAGCTCTCTGGGTGGGGTGTGAGACAAGGAAGCAGGTCAGTTGGGATCACCTATGCAGGGGAGATGAGCGTGTGGCTAAGAGGAGGTGAGAGACACTCACAGAGGGAAGGCCGGGGGGAATGGGAGGATTTGTTAGCGGAGGAAGTTCAAGAAAAACACTCAGGTGCCTAATTTCTAATGCACCTAAACCAGCTCGGTGCATCGAGCTCCAGCCCTGGCCACCCGGGTGCAGTTTGGAGTCACAGCAGTTGAGTGACAGTGGGCACTACCCAGAGGGCAGGACATCTGACTGATCTTGGAGGCAAAGGTTACAGGTTCTGTGAAGCAGCTCATGGCTCAGAGCCCCGGCACCATCCTGCGGCCAGGGTCACTGAGCAGGAGGTAAGACTGTTACAGAGATGGCCGGCAGGGACAGACTAGCCAGCTAAAATACCCATCACCGCAGCAACTGGGCACCTCACCATAGGGTGACCAAATGTCCCGATTTTATAGGGACAGTCCCGTTTTTGGGGTCTTTTTCTTATATAGGTTCCTATTACCCCCCAACCCCGTCCCGATTTTTCACATTTGTTGTCTGGTCACCCTACCTCACCATCTAATTGTAAGTGGGGGAATGGTCCCACTATTGTGGGGACCTTTCCTGGTTTATACACTACCCCGGTGAAATGGGCTAGCGAAACGATCTGAGTCCTTGCTCCCACTTCCTTTACACATGGGCCTGCCTGACCTCAAGGGCTCCCCTCTTCTCTCCTGTGTGGCAGAGTCCTCGTAACCCCGACACGGCTGGGCCCAGGATTCCTGGGAGGCTGGGCCCCTAGTCTTGTCGTGGTCACGTCGGACAGGGGCTAGGGTGTCCCCACTCCGGGGCACTGTCTCTGCACCAGACACTTCCCTGCCCCACTGCTCACCGCACTGAGTTCAAGCAAATACAATTTTTTAAACAGCAACCAATTTAAAAAAAAACGGGGTAGGTGAAAGGGAAACATGTCACCCTGCCCCGTGGGCCTGGGGCACCACACCCGGCCGTCTCGGGGGCACTGGGATGTTCTCAGCCTGCTCCTCGCAGGGCCCACACCCCTGCCCAGGCCCTGGCTGCGCTGCCATGACACCGGGGCTCGCACTGTGCTCTGGCGGTGCCCACACGCCCACAGGTGCTAGGGGGCAGGGCCCGTCCCCCCAGCCTCGCCCCCGTCGGGGTCACAAGCCCCTCCCAGCCCGGCCTGCAAGGCCTCATGCCTGGGGCCTCCCTGCGCTGGGCCCGGGTCTCCTGGACTCCCCAGCCGCTCATGCGCCCGGCTCTGCATGACCCCGGCCCTGGCCCCGGCCCCGGCCTCAGCCCCACTCGCACCCTGCCTCCAGCTCAGCTCCCAGGGCTGCTCCTCTGGCCCCAGCTCTGGCCCTGCTCCCAGCCCCGCCGGGCTCCTGCTCTCCCCTTAGCTCTGCCCCTCCGGCCCGGCCGTTCCACCTCACACGGGACACCACGCTCCTGGCTCCCTCATTGGCCTGGCTGCCCTGTCAATCAGCCTGACCTGGAGCATTGCCCTCTCCCCATTGGCCCTGGGGTCTGTCAGTCTTAGGGTCCTGATTTCCCATTGGCCCTCCCCCTTTCTTTTGGTACTGGGAGAGGATCAACCAAACAACCCGCACAGAGTTTCAGTGCGGGCCCCACAGTCCCCTTACATAGTGCACATGGCCCAAGGGCACACAGGCAGTCCGGGGTGGAACAGGGATTGAACCCAGCTGGTGCCTGCACCACTGGGCCACCCAACCGCAATACTGTGGTGCCAGGCAGCCCTGCCCCGCAGCTGAGAACGCCAGTCCCGTGGCATGGAAGGGAGGGAACACCCCCTCCGATGAGATCCCGCCTGTCTCCTGCGGGGTCGGGGCCCCAGGGGAGTGGCAGGCCATGGGGGGAGGGCATTCTCTCATTCCATATGGATGGATGGATGGGCGGATGTGTGAGGTGGCAGCTCCTGCAGCACTAAACTAGCTCACGTTGCCCATGCCCAGCCCCGAGTGACTCTCATCAAAGGACCCAGGAGTTCCCGTGATGAGCCCGAGGTGTCCGGTGCAGAGGGCCTGGGAGCCCCACTGATTCTGTGGGGAGGGGGGGCAATGAGTGCGTTCCTGGCCCCAGCACCAGGGAGAAGGAGCCGCGCTCTTACCTGGACACGGAATAGCCCACGTCCCCGATGAGAGGGATGTTGTATGAACCATTCAGATCCGGGAAGTGCTCCTTCTTCAGCAGTGACTTCACCGCCTCCAGGCCGAACTGCTGACCTTGAATCAGAGAGCAGGCTGGGGTCACGGCGGGGCCTACGGAGACCCTCCAGGGGCCGTGGCAGGGCCCACAGACAGCCGCTGGGGGCCGTGGCTGGGCACTGCGGGGAGCGGCTGGGAGCCGTGGCTGGGCACTGTGGGGAGCAGCCGGTGGCCGTGGCAGGGCACTGCGGGGAGCAGCTGGGGGCCATGGCTGGGCACTGCGGGGAGCCGCCGGGGACTGTGGCAGGGCACTGCGGGGAGCCGCCGGGGGCCGTGGCTGGGCACTGCAGGGAGCAGGTGGGGGCCGTGGGAACAGGAAGGCGGTGACAGTCTCACATCCTCCCTCCACGCTGCCCCACGGCATGCAGGGGAAGGAGCGCTCTGGGAACGTTCCCCAGGCTGGCTGAACCAGGTCTTCCCCCTCTGTTCTACAGCACAGGCTGCAGTGAGTGGTGAGGCTGCTCCCAGAGCGTGGAACCCAAGGAACAGATGCCAGCCCGTTCCTGGCTCAGAGGGAGAGCAGGGCCCTGGGGATGTCTCCAGGCTGAGAGCACAGGCCACAATTCCAGTGAAAAACAAACAGGGTAATAACTGACCGTACTCCAGGCCCTTCTGTGTTACTCTGCCTTTCAGGCCGGCATTGGTTCCCTCCACCTGACAGCAAGCGCCCAGCAGAACAAAGACAAATGCCCAAACCATCCTCTAGGACCGGAGCTGGGATCCTCTTCACCACCTGGAGCAGGGAGACAAAGGCACGCGACTAGCAGCATGTGACAGCCCAGCGCTCCCAGCACCCATCCCACAGCTTCCCATGGGAAAGCTACAGGCCTGGCGCTTGCAGCATGGGGCTGGGTTCCCAGCTCAGCTCTAAAGCATGACTTTGGGCCAGTCCTTTGCCGCAAGAGCCACGTCCATGGGAAACCACTTTTCTCTCTCCCCACGGAGCAGCTTGGCAAGTCTGGAAGAGTGAAGACAGCCTGGGGACCCGTGAATACAACCCTAGCCAGTACCTCAGCTCCTGAGGAGACCTGTCACTCCAAGTGCACACCCGGGGATAAACCCAAGACATGATCCCCACATTTTATATGGGTTGCTGGCTGGAGAGGACACGCTGTGATGTCCGGCCCCCTCGGATGACTTGGCAGGAAAGCTTTATCTCTTGTGCTTTCCACTGTTACTGATATTTGCAACAGAGCCGTTTTTCACACCGCCTGTGACGCTAAAACGCTGTTCCTGCGGCCTGCCAGCGAAACCGCGTCCTTTCCCCACACAGTGACTCAAAGGGGAAACCGAGAGAAAGGCCCGGCTGATGGATTTGCCTATTTCCCTCCGAGCCCCTGATTGCAAAGGTGGTTTTTTTCTCACACAAGCTGTTGGGGAAGCAGCTGCCCTTTGCATGAACACAGAATCCACACAGTCATGCACATGTTGGGGGTTCATCGCTCACTGTTTGCTAGTTATGAATCACTCTTCAGGCACCCAGGCAGGCGGCAGAGCTGACGTCCTGTGCCCAGGATGAGCGCTCACACTCCAGGAGCGAACAGTCCCTGGGAATGGCCAGGCCGGATCAGACCCAAGTCCGTCTTGCACAGTGACTCTAGCGGGGCAGCACCGGATGCTGCAGAGGCAGGTGGGCGATGGGGGATACTCTGCCCCTCCCTATTAGAATGTATTATTATCCGTGCTACCATAGCGCCTAGGAACCCAGGCCTGGACCAGGACCCCCTTGTGCCAGGGGCTGTACAAATCAGTGACGCCCACATGCATGTTACAGGGGCGGCTGGGCAGGCCCCTGGTGGGGGGAGCCTGGTACAGGAGTTGGCCCCATGGCAGCAGCGAGGCGAAGCTGGTGAGACCTCATTTGGAGTACTGTGTGCAGTTCTGGTCTCCCATGTTTAAAAAAGATGAACTCAAACTGGAACGGGTGCAGAGAAGGGCGACTAAGATGATCAGAGGAATGGAAAACCTGTCGTATGAAAAGAGATTAGAGGAGCTTGGGTTGTTTAGTCTGACAAAGCGAAGGCTGAGGGGGGATATGATTGCTATCTTCAAATATATCAGAGGGATAAATACCAGGGAGGGAGAGGAATTATTCCAGCTTAGTACTAATGTGGACACAAGAACGAATGGATATAAACTGGCCGGGGGGAAGTTCAGGCTTGAAATTAGACGAAGGTTTCTAACCATCAGAGGGGTGAAATATTGGAACGGCCTTCCGAGGGAAACGGTGGGGGCGACAGACCTGTCTGGTTTTAAGATTAAGTTGGATACGTTTATGGAGGGAATGGTTTAATGGTAAAACATAGTAGCCAAGGAAAACCAAGCAATGGTACATGAATAGCATAATGGCCAACAAGGGTCAGGCTAGAGACTCTTGCCTATATGCTCGGGGTATTACTGATCGCCATATCAGTGTAGGTTGCAGTTTAGATTCGATAGTAGGAAAAACTTCTAACTCTAAGGAGAGGGACACACTGAACCAGATTATCCAGGGAGGTCGTGGAAGCCCCAGGAAGGTTTTTTGGAACAGGTTAGACAAACACCTCTCAGAGGTGGTCTAGGTGCACCTAATCCTGTCTCAGCTCAGCATGAAGCAGAGCCGAGCTGATCTCTGGAGGTTCCTCCAGCCCTACATTTCTAGCATTCTACAATCCTTACTCGTCTGCTTGCTAAGACAGCGACCCCAGTTGGTGCAATCTCTCTTCAGAGGAGAGTCTCCAGACCCTGCTCTGGACCCCTCCAGTTCTGCCCTCTCCTGTGAGCCATGGGTAGCCATGGGTAGCCAACAGAACAGGTCATCCTCAAGTGATCCAATGCCAGGTGCCCCAGAGGGAATGAACAGACCAGATGATCCTCAAGTGATCCATCCCCTGTCGCTCATTCCCAGCTCCTGGCAAACAGAGGCGAAGGACACCATCCCTGCCCAGCCTGGCTAATAGCCATTGACACGGCCCTAAGGGTACATCTACACAGCAACTAAACCACCGCGGCTGGTCCAGGTCAGCTGACGCAGGCTCGGGCTTCAGGGCTGTAAAACTGCCGTGTAGACATTCAGGTTGGGCTGGAGCCTGGGCTTTGGGACCCCAGGACATGGGAGGGTCCCAGAGCTCCGTTTTTAGCCCTGCTGCCCAAGTCCCGTGAGCCCCAAGTCAGCTGACCTGGGCCAGGCAGGGCCAAGCTGTGCGTCTTTTTGCTCCCATATAGATGTGGCCGAGGTGACCAGCTTGGGACCAACTGTAGGTTCAATGGAGTCACATCGGCCAACACTGGTGCCTGATAAATGTATCAACACAAATCTGGAGCCGGGGACAAGCGACTCGTAGACAGAGCAAAGGGCTAAACTCCAAGTCAGTTAATTCACACCGAACAATTCCAGCTTCGTGAACCCTGGGGCCAAAAGATATGCAAGCGAAAGGAAAGAGAGGGGACTGGGGAAAATCCTGGGGGCGGCCTTCCCTTCTGCTAACTGTGTCACACACAGAGCAACTCCCCTTCCCAGATTGCAGCTAGATACCTGCCAAGTGAGCGAGAGGGGATGGGAAGAGCCACGGGACACAGGGGGATCAGGAGCCGTCACCTCTCAGAGCAACTTAATGCCAGGTAGTAACTGTGCAGCTGGCCCACTGGAATCACTGAGAAGACATCCATGGGCCGCAACGGGCTTTGGTCGGCTCCTCAAAGGTATTTAGGCTGCTGACGTCCATGGAAATCAGTGTGAGTTAGGTGCTGAGGACCTCGGAGGACCTGGGCCATGATGCCTGCGTATGTGGGAAGAGAAGCACCAGAAATACTTCGGCTAGAGAGCACTACAGCAGGTGATACCAGGACTAGGTACCTGCTGGTGTGGTCCCCCGCTCTGGCAGGGGACATCCTGCTTGGGGGCAGCTTGAGTAGGATTTTAAATGTTTGAAGGAATAATAACCACGCACATGCAACCCCCAGAGGCTGATGTCCGGGCCCCACTGGCGTCAGTGCGAGTTTTGCCATCGACTCGGCTCTTGGTTTGACGTCAGTGGGAGCTGTTCCCCAAGATTTGACCCCTAGATTGTGAGTGCCCACTTCCCTCTTGGCAGAAAGAAGCACCGGTCATGCCAAGATTCCTGGCAGCCTCTTCAAATCTGTCACTTGGCAAATCTCACCTCCTGTCCCACGCAAGGCGCGGCTTAGCTACTGCGCATGTCTGATAATACGGACACCAGCACGCGCCCAGTCCTGCCTCGCTAGGAAGAGACCAGCTAGAGTGGAGTCAGTGACTCTAGCCAAGACTGAAAAAACCTAAACTGGAAAATCGCGTCCCCTCTAGAATTACTGCACCATAAGGAACCCTCTGAGGCAGCGGCCCAGTCTTAATAATCATCGTAGCTCGTACACCCAACACTTCGTAGTGCTTCCGGAGAGAGCGTCTTTCCCACGAGGAGCAGAACCCCCCTGCCTTCCAGCAATGTCAGAGGGCTTTGCCTCGTGCCATGCCCTACCAGCTTGACAAACACAAGGGACTTTTCCACACCTTGTTTGCAGGCAGGAAGCAAATCAGGATACAGCTGCCAGACGCCCCGTGTTTCCTTGCAGAAAGGATGGAGGGGAGCACAGGCTCTCTGGGATTATCCAGCCATATTGCCCCAGAACATCCCCCTGGTACGTGTCTATCACCAGATCTCACCCTCCCCGGACCCTCCTGACAATCACTTTGGTCTCCAAGCCCCGAGAGGGCTGCCAGTCACCGGACATAGGCCGTTGTCCACAGGAGGAAAGCCATTCTTTCTGCTTCTATCCTTGGCACTTCTGGACTCACTGGTGACTTGAGCAAGTCACTTGGCCTCGCTGGGCCTCATTACCCCAGCTGTAAAACAGGGTCAGCATCACCTATGCACCTACCGGCCTCTTGCTGGCTAACGCGTGCCTGTTGAAATGTGCCAACTATTATCATACAGCGAACAAGTCCCTGCTGCCCGACTCCGGTCCCTGCTGCAGCCTGGGCAGTTATTGCAACCCCTGGGAGTCACATGGCTGCTCACCCACTCTTCCCCCCCTATGCCAAGATTCCCCCCTGCTCTGGGTCGCCCACGCAGCGTGTCTTGACCCAATCATTCTGTGCAGCTATGGACAGACAATAACCACTAAGACGAGCCCCAGCCTAGCCTTCGGTCCTGACTGCACTGCACAGCTAGAGGAGTGAATTGTCTATGACCCAGCACGAGTCAGCCGGGCTCCCCAAATCCTGGCTTAACCCTTCGCCGAGCCCTCGCTGCAGAAGGAATGATGTTGATACCTGTTCGCTTCTTGGCGCCGAAGTCCTTGCAGTGTCCAGACTGCTTGATTCCAGTGGGTCTAAGTCCCAGCACCAGGACAGCTCCTGTTCTTATAGCCTGTGTTGACATTCAAGGTTGCCCAAGTTCTTGACGGTCTGGTTGAACCAGAAAGGCGCCAGGTTTCCTTGCTCCTAATCTCAACAACACTGTCAGTTCCCGCGCCTCCAGCTGAGTCACTGCCAGCCAAGCCGGATAAGGAGTGAGTGGAGCTGCCGCTCCCCTGGCATTGCGGGCATGGCCTCGCTCCTGGTGGTTCACACCTAGGGGCCATGCATCTCCAACACGCAAAGAAGTGCCCGGTCCCCGTGTTGGGCAAATCCCAGGATGGATCATCCTGTTAGAATCTGCTCTCCAGTGAACAGATGCTGGCCAGAGTGCGCTCCAGGGCTGGGGAGAACACAAGCACCTTTGCATGGCATCGCTGCGGCTTCCCATCCAGAACTCCGTTCCCACGGACATTGCTTCCCTTCGGGCTCTTCCCATGTGCACTGTCTCCGTTCTGTGCATGCCGCCACACTTGCCGTGTGCACTTGCTTTTCCTTCCCTTAGGAACTCAGGGCTTGTCTGACTGATTCTGCTGGAGCCTGGCGTACTGGGTAGATTAGCCATGTCAGAAGAGACGCAGAGCAGTTTCGGCAGCCCACAGCTGGCGGGAGGGGGGATACTGAGCCAAGGGTGTGGGGACCGGGATACAATGCGGCTGTCCCCAAACGGGTCTGCCTTGCGATGGAGCCTGGAATGAGCCCAGAACAGACACACCCACCCTTAGCTCAGACTGAGACATGGATTAAACACAACTAGGTCCTTCTACCCGACCGGACCGTATCAGGTCTCACTCAGCCACACTGGGCCAGACTAGCTGCTGTGAAACCCCCAAATCTATGTGTTGGGATCTTAGCCTCGCATCCCTCCCCAGTCCAAGTGACTGCTGGGCTCGGCTGCAGTCACCAGCCCATGGACCTTGGCAGCAGAAACAGAGGCACTGCAGAGGCTGCCAACTCGTGCAAAATTCCAGCAGATTTTTCTTTATTTCGAATACGACAAGGCCACCTATGTACAGCCCAAAGGAGCACCAGAGGCCTACGGAGGGTTCAGCCAAGGGGAGGGCTCACTGAGTGAGCAACGGTGACCCCTTTCCTGGCGCAGTGTGACCTTAGCTGAAATGCAGCGGTGCTGTTTAGAGACTCCCTAGCTGCACATTCCCGGGGACCAGGGCTCAGCTCGTTGGGGTCCTCGCCGAGCCTTCAGACACTGCCTCCATCAGGGGCTGCACCTCGCTCACAAGCTGGGCAGGGAGACTTGAGTCCTGAGGCCTGATTGTCCCCTTTGAAGCAAATGAAGAGTGAGCCTGGACCGGGGCAGGGGACCGGGCACACGCCTGTCTTCCAGAGCTGCACTGTGAGCAGCAGTGAGTGGGGGCGGGGGGAGGCTTTAGAGAGGCCAGATGAAAATGAAATGCATCCAAATGCCCCTGATTCACGGCTCCTGGGGCCCCACTCCCAGCAGCTTGCCCAGGCCTAGAGCAGTGAGCGCTGTGGCACAGACAGTGGGGAGGCAATGCAGTGACTGCAGCAGAAGCAGGAGGCCGGACTGTACCGGTGTGGAAGCTGCCTGCAGGGTCCGGCTGCAGCCCAGGGCCCCCGGGGAGGCGGCAGCTCATGTCAAGTGGGGCGAATCGGGAGAGCTGAGGAGACGCTCCCCCGACTCGGAGCAGTGGAAGGGTGCAAACGCCTCTGCTCTGTAGCACGGCGCAGAGCGCTGCACACGCAGCATCAGCCGCACTGCCCGGGTGACGGGACGTGCAGAGCAGGGGCCACTCACTCTCCATCATCAGCGAAGCCCTTAAGGAGCAGGGCTCAGACCTGGAAACGATGCCAAATCCCAAAGCATACACGGTCCACTGGTGTCAGTACGGCAGCCATATGAACCCCACTGTCCTTCCCCAGTGATCACTGCAGCACCACGAGGGCCGGGCCCTGGGGACAGGGGGCATGGCCAAATTGCCTGAGGCAGCTTTGACTTGTTCCTTGTCTATGCAGCAGGGAGGGGCAGTGTGTCGAGTTCAGCACACACGGCCACAGTGGCGCCAGGACCCGTTTCCAGTGGCGCCAGCGAGCCGGGCCCGTGCTCACAAGGGGCCCCCGCCTGCTCCGCGTGCACTGTGCCCTGAGACCCGGTCAGCCTGGCCAAGGGCTCCTCTCCGCCCCCTGGCCCCACCTGCCGGCTCCTCTCCGCCCCCTGGCCCCACCTGCCGGCTCCTCTCTGCCCCCTGGCCCGACCCCAGTGCCCCTCCGGCTCCGGGCCGTCTCTGCTTCCCACCACCTGTGGGGCCCTGCCTGTCTCCCCGGAGCTGAGCCGCCTGGGACTGGTGCAGGAGCCTGGCCTGTCTCGGTCAGTTTGGGGGCGGGTGGGGCAATGTGGGGGGCTTGGCTGGGCCCCTCCAGGCAGGTGGGTCCTGAGGGAGCCTGGCTGGGGCAGGCTCTGGCCTGGCTGATCGCGTCACTCCCGAGGGACGGGAGCGATTCCCAGGGCTGGCTGTGCTGCTGGCCCAGCCCGGCACACACAGCCGCCTCCCAGCAGGGCCGATGAGTGTGGCCAGAGGCAGGGGTGGGGGAGTGGATTTCTGGGGGACCTGGTGGGGTGCTAGGCTGTGAGGGGGTGGGGAAGATGTGTGTGTTGGGGCACTAGGGAGTGGGGGTTCTGTGGGGGGTGCTGGGCTGTGAGGGGACGGGGAAGATGTGTGTGTTGGGGCACTAGGGAGTGGGGGTTCTGGGTGGGGTTCTGGGCAGTTGTGGTGGGGCTGTGGGGCACGGCGTGGAGGTGGTGTTGTGCAGTGCACTGTGCATTAGTGGAGGGAGTCTGGGGGGTCCTGGGCATAGCGGGTCGGGGGGGAAGTGTTTGTGTTGGGCGGGGGAGGCTGTGTGGCACGGCATGGGCCTGCCCCCAGGGGAAGGGGCACGCTGGCACCAGAGGGCCAGACTTTCTCCTTTGCTTTGGTTAATCTAACACACAAGTCATTCAGCTGAATGCTTGGAAAAATGTAAGTAAGGGGAGTGGCCCGTGGGGAGGGTTTGACTTGGCCACACCTCTTTTTAGGAAGGCCACGCCCACTTCTTATTACCGTGCCCTGGAGAAGGAATGAGCCCCACAAATCACCTTCCCCGTCTGTCTGCAGCAGGTGGGGAGGCCAGGCTGTAACCCACCCTGGCGAGGGCAGGCGTAGCTGGTGGCGAGGGCAGGCGTAGCTGGTGGCTTTTGTGTTGCCGGTGCCTTGTGCCCCAGCTGGGGGGAACAGGCCTCGGGTGGCCCCCGGGTCCAGGAATGTCTCGTGAATGCTGAGCACTGATCACATCTCTGACTCTAATGCCAAACAGCGAGGTCAAGGCAAGGCCAGGCCCTGGGCAGCACCTATCATCAGCTCAGATGCCCCCTCCCCTCCCCGTTCGCCTGCCTCCCACCTGCCGGCTGCCCGTAGGGATTTTGCACAGGCAGGAGTGATGTTGAGCTAGCCGGGGCCTTTTATCCACCTCATCAGGGACGCTGACATCAGAGCCAGGGAAAGACGAGCTCTTTGCACCTGGCAGAACAACAAAAGGGCTAAAGGAGCCACAAAGCGGCAGCGATTGTGTTGGGTTTCAAAGGGGACGGTCGCACTAACCCTTTCCCTTTCATCAGCCTGCGGGAAAGAAACCAAAACCTTCAGGCCCAGCTCCCATCTCATCCCAGGAGCCCTGAGGAAAACGGTCTCTGAGCAGCCCTTCTCTCCCGTCCTGAGCCCTCTCTCTGCTCAGCCCTTGTTGGGCTACAGGGCGGCTGGCTCTGCTATTTCAACCCCCAGCACCTCTCTTGCCCCATCGCAAAAACAGGCTGGCCTCAAACGCCTCACCCCACTCGCCTTGTGCCGGAGGAGGAAGACACCCCCCCTCTGTACTTTCGCCCCACACTCAGTCCCACCCTGGGATCTCTGGCCATCATAAGAACGGCCAGACTGGGTCAGACCAAAGGTCCATCCAGCCCAGTATCCTGTCTGCCAACAGTGGCCAATGCCAGGTGCCCCAGAGGGAGTGAACCTAACAGGTAATGATCAAGTGATCTCTCTCCTGCCATCCATCTCCACCCGCTGACAAACAGAGGCTAGGGACACCATTCCTTACCCATCCTGGCTAAAAGCCATTAATGGACTTAACCTCCATGAATTTATCCAGTTTTCTTTTAAACCCTGTTATAGTCCTAGCCTTCACAACCTCCTCAGGCAAGGAGTTCCACAGGTTGACTGTGCGCTGTGTGAAGAAGAACTTCCCTTTATTTGTTTTAAACCTGCTGCCCATTAATTTCATTTGGTGGCCCCTAGTTCTTATATTATGGGAACAAGTAAATAACTTTTCCTTATTCACTTTCTGCACACCACTTATGATTTTATAGACCTCTATCATAATCCCCCCCATAGCCTCCTCTTTTCCAAGCTGAAAAGTCCTAGCCTCTTTAATCTCTCCTCATATGGGACCCGTTTCAAACCCCTGATCATTTTAGTTGCCCTTCTCTGAACCTTTTCTAATGCCAGTATATCTTTTTTGAGATGAAGAGACCACATCTGTACGCAGTATTCAAGATGTGGGCGTACCATGGATTTATATAAGAGCAATAAGATACCCAGTCTCACCCATCACGATATCTCTGGCAGCCTGCGATTCAGAATAAGCAGGTGGGTTGGGTCTGATGGGCAATTTTGACGCCCAGTGTGAGTTTTACCCTCCAGCTTTTCTATGACCCGGCCGCAGGGAGCAAACTGTGACTCCTTAGAACATCTCAAGAGAATGACAGCAGCTCTGGGGGAAACGGCGCCGCCTCTGCTGCATTTGCTGTGTCTTTTGCTCTCTGCAGCATTGCTAATGTGGGAGGCGAATCCTCCCCCTCCCCCCCGGAACGTAGCGCAGGGGCAGGCAGCAAAGCAAGGGCGATGCTGTTCAGAGGCCAGAGGAGTAAAATAAAGTGACCTGAAGGAAAGGGCTGGAATTGTGTCTTTCCCAATCCTCAGCCCCATGGCCTGTGTGCACTGCTGGGCATGCACAGAGCCCTTGGCACCAGCAAGGCTCAAAGCTCTTTACAAAGGGGTGTGTGTGTGTCAATATTACAGTCCACAGTTGTCATATGGGGAAACTGAGGCACAAAGAGGGACAGTGACTTGCCCAGGACCACACACCAGGCCAATGGCCAAGACAGGCATGGAAGCCGGCTCTCCTGATGTCCCTTTCCATGTTCAATCCTCTGGACCCCAGCGCTCCTGGAGGAGAGGCCTTTTCCTTAGAAATCAACTGTGCTCCCTGGAGGAGGCAAAAAGCCAGCGTACCCGCTGCATGGGTGTCAGGGCGTGGGGCTGCATCCAGGCGGAGCACCCTAGAGGTCATTTATGGTCTTCGGCATGTCATAAATAGAGGCTCCACCAGAGGGCACCATTGCACAGGATTCGGCATCCCAGAGGCAGCCCTGACCCAGGGGCTGGTACCTTTGCCGCTCTGCTCTGGCTGTCAGCAGACCCAGGCCTGCCCAAAGCCCCGGTGGCAATGGGGCTCAGGCAGGGCCTTGGTGTCTTACCGCTCCCTTGCTCGCGTCCACGCAGGGACGGACACTCACACAGAAGCCAGAGCCCCAGGGAATCACAGGGACTTTGGCTTTACAGGGCATTTTTAAAACGGTCCCGTTTGTGACAAACCTGGGACCTTTCTGCCACTTTTCACTCCTGGCGCGCGCCCTTCCCTGTTTCTTGGCTGCTTGTGAGTGATTGTAGACCCAGCCTCTCCCCTTAGGCCCCACTCTAGGCAGGGGGTTGCAAACACTGCCCTGGGGGCGCTTGTAACCTCCCCCAGCGGGAGTCACTGCCATATTCCTCCGCGTGCAGGCTCTGGAGACGCTCCCGGCAAGGCAGGGGCTGGCCTCCAGCCTCAGGCGGCACTGTGGGGTGGGGAGGTGCACACAGCTGCTCCAGCTACAAGCACAGGGATCTGGGCCAAGGTGTTCTCTTCGCCGCACCTTCCTCCTGGTCTGCAGCCCCTGCAATTGCTGCCTTTGGCAGGATGACTGGCTGTCTCTTGAGCTCATTTATCCTCATTGCTTCCGTTGTTTCCCCTGGTATCTTGTCCCAGGTGTTTGTTACTCTGTGCAAGGAAGAGCCCAGCGCAGATTCCCTCGGTTCTAGTGTGGACAATGGATCTGCTGCGGCTGCTTTCTCAAGTGCCTTGAGCATCCCAGAGGCTCTAGAGTCGGCAGGCCTGGCTTCTCCTTGGGCTTCTCCTAGGGGAGGGTGACTGGTCGATCGTACGCTGCATTCCAGAGAGACGCTAATTGTGCTCCCGCGCAATAGCGGCATCACCTGTCGCGTTCCCTATCCCTGAGATGAACGCTGCCGACCTGGACACTTGTGATCATTAGGTAGGAGCAGGAGTCAACCCAGCTGAAAGTCAACTGATCAGGGTTTTGTCTGTCCACATTGCCAGTGGGCCGCCTTCTTCACTTCACATCCCAAACTCTGTTACACAGCTGCCAGGTTCCACCCGAGAGGTGGCTGCATTTCAGTGGCAAATTAAATTAACCCTATACAAAGTTTGCCAAGAACTTTGGGGATCCCTTGGGACAAAAAGGAGGATATACATTGAAGTGTTACTTAGGGTTATTATTACTTCCAACAATACGTCATTTCCAGTGGCATTTAGCACATAGTCCCTTGCTGGGTTTCTTGATCCCTGACTAATTAGCTCATATTTCTCTTCATTGCCTGCTTGGCACCTGCAGGCCCATCAGATCCAGAGTGTGAAAACCAGAGCTGCATGCATAAAACTGAACACACACATACCCCCATCGTCCCTCTCCCACTCCTCCCCAACTACCAAGGCATCCCCTCACAGCTGCCCTGCCTCTGAGTCCCTGGGCTTGTCTGGAGCAGGGAAATTGGCACAGGGGTCAGCACACAGATGGAGTGACAGTGGGGCCAACCCCTAATGCAGACACACTGCATCAGTACAAAACAGGGCTGGGCCTGGTGTCACTTCCCCCTCCCACACTCCTGCAGCACACCTACACTTGGCAGTTGCGCTGGGGTCGCTCCATTGGTGCAAAATGTCTCTCCAGCATAGCCAGGGCCTTAGCAGACTTGAGACATGGGGGTGTTTGCCTTTTTTTTCATGTAACTGACCCCTCAACCCCCCTGCAGCCTTCTTCATCAGGAGAGACCCACACCCTCCCAATGGCAGATTCACCCCCGGAATCCTGGTACACCAGCTGGGCCATCGAGCAGCAAGGCCAGGAGCTGAGAACTGCGCAGAGAAAGGGAGGCCAGGAGGCTCTCGAGGTCCTTACGAGCTGCCCCATCGTCTCTCTCTCACACACCCCCTGAAGGAGCGAGGGCTGTTCAGTCCATCAGTGCCTACGAGAGGCTGCAGCTGGCCAACAAAGTGGCAACCTGCCCTGGATTCCAGGCAAACCACTCGCTGCTAACTACAGCCAAGGTCCTGAGCCTGCCCAGCGCAGGAGGGGTTAACCAGGGCAGGCTCCACCAGGGAAGTGCTGATGATTCCAGGCAGATAACACTATGTCCCACCTCATGGCCAGCTGGCTAGTCTGTGAGTGGCTCAATGGGGGGGGGTTTCTGGGGCGGGTGGCTCTGACGGGCCAGGTTAGCAGCCTGGGGCTCAGAGTAAGCCCAGGACCCACTCACAGTTGCTAGCATGGCCACCCTCCAGCCGCAGGATCCATGCAGTGCGGCTGCTCCGGGGCACCAGTCTGCACGGCGCACCAACCCCCCCAGAGCAGCACCCCCTGGAATGCCAGGCGAGGCCCCACAGCCCACGGGGGCGTAGCTAACCCTGCTATTCTGCCCTAACGTGTGCAGGAGTTGGGCAGAGCTTCAGGGGCCCCTTGGATTGCGCTTTCCCTCTTGACCAGCCACCCCGGGCACGGCCCTGCAAATCCAGCACAACCCCCGGCTCCCGCCATGGCGCTGAATAGCCAGGCAACGGCGCCCTTCTGCCAGGCTAGCTCAGTGCCCAGGGCGGCCGCCTCCCACGCTGCTGGGATGTTCTCCCTTCTGTTTGGCTGAGGACAGGAGCCGGGAGAGAGGCGAGGGAGTCCACCCAGCTCTCCAGGGCTCTTGAATTAAGCCAACCGCAGAGTGGAGAAGAGGCTGCCAGGGCAAACTCCTCCCAGGAATGAATGGGACGGGTGGGGGGTGCTGGGAAGGGCTGGAGCATGCCCTCCTTCACAGACACCAAGGAAAAGGTCAAATGACTTGCAGTCCTGGGACCGTCCCAGGAGCCGCCCCGGACCTGGGAACAGCGACTCGCCTGCACACCGACGCCTGGGTACAGGGATCGCTCTGTACACGTGCGCCCAGGGAATAGGGTCTCCCGGCTCCAACGGCGCCAAAGGGTCTCTCCTGTACCCTTGCGCGCTGAGTACAGTATCCTTGCACATGGAGGCGATGGACAATGGCTATCTCCTGCACTGAGGCCCCGGGGGTCGGGGTCTCCCTAGACCCAGCTGGGATTGGGCCTCCTTGGTTACACCCCCTCGGTTCGGAATGTCCCCCGGATCCCGAGGAAAGTCCGCTCCATGCTAACGCTCAGTGAGTAAATCAACCCTGCTGCGGCATCTGGCGCCCCGGAAGGCTTGGGTGGGTGAGTCAGCCCCGGCGGATAACAGAGGCCAGCTCCCGTCAGGGCTGTGGTGCCCTTTGCCTGTCTATTGCCCTGTGAGGCGTCCCTGCAGCTGGGGCTGGAATTACACAACCCCCTCTGATGCAATTTCCTCCTTCTGAGCGCTTCTATTTACAACTCGGCTTACGAGGTTTTGCAACAACGTGCGGCGGAAATGCAGGCAGGCCTGGCGTTTCCAAGGCGAGCAGCACCCTGCACCCCTCGTTCCCTCGCCCCTGCGAAGTCACTGCAGGATTGGCCCTTCACAAGCTCCTCCTGCTTCAGCAAGAGGCCAAGCAACTCCCCCTCCAGCACAGGCGAGGAGCCTGCCTTCCAAACGGGGCTGAACCGCTGACTCAAGAGATGACCTCAAACAAGTCACTTTTAACCGCCTTGCACTTCAGTCAACCCAGCTGGAAAATTGGGTAAGGCCTCGACCTCCCTGCAGACCAGATGCTGCTTCTGAGCTGGGGCGATTCGGATGAAAAGAAAGTCATTGCCCCTTTCCGGGCCCCTGGGAGCCAGGGAGGGGGCTACTGCGCTTCTGTCCCTGGCCCTTGGCTGCACCGTCCCATTCAGCCACCCACCTTCCTCCCGGGAAGCGAGCTATTCTTAGAGCCTTTCAAAGGGGCCGCAGGGCTAAGAACAGAGGGCTCCAGCCTGCAGAGGAAATGACTTGTTTGACACTAGTGCTTCAAGCGGAGCTTAGGGCTGGTGCTGTGACAGTCCCTGCCCCGGAGAGCGGACTGTGGAAACAGGCAGGCAGAGGATGGGCGAAAGGACGACCATACACAATCAGCAATGGGGGAACAGGCACAGAGGGATTAAGTGACTTGCCCAAAATCACACAGGGAGTTTGCACAAGACCCAGACCCCCCCAGGCCAATGCCACCACACGAGTAGCCTGCAACCTTCTAATCATACACCCACACTTGTCTAGTGCCTCCCCTCCGGGGAGCTCAAAGCGCTTCACAAAGAGCAAGACATTCTGTCTTGTAACACCAGTGGGTGGCTGGTCAGATCATTGTTCCCACTTTCTAGCTAGAGAAACGGAGGCAGCGATATCACACCAGAAATCAGTGGCAGAGCTCGCAACAGAACCCAGGTGTCCTGCCTCACAGCCCTGTGCCCTCACCTCCTGATCTACCTGTTCACACTTAGCTGCCCATACTTCCTTGGTTCTCCTGGCTAGTTACCCTCCCTTTGTTGTCCCGTACACGCCAGTATCACAGTTCTCATGGGCCTACAGGCCAGATCATGGGCCCAGGAAGAGAAATCACTGTAGAAAAAAAGTCTGAGGTCAGATTCTTTCCTGCTGGAACCCCCAATTCCATCAGTCGTGGAAGCATTTCTAACCAACATGCTAAAGCAGGTAAGAGGAGCTGCTCTGTATGATCTGCGTTTGGTGTGGCTGGAAAGGGGTTAATCTATTGACTTTCCAAGCAGCAGTTGAAAAGAGGGAGTTTTGTGTGTAACGTCTCTCTCTGTGTCTCTTGTGCAATGGTTCTGTGTTCCCAGGGCTGAGATGCAGCTGTGGGGGTGGGACGTTCGCTCCACAAGGCAGCCGTGTGTGCTAGGGAGGGGGGCTGAGTGTTTGTCTAATAGATCTGTGCCAAAGGCAGGCCGCCTGCCTGGGAAGGGCCTGCAGCCTCAGACAGAGAGGCGCCTGTGTACACCTGGGGAAGTTCAGGTTAAATAACTGCACATTCCTTAGCACACAGCTGATTGAAACATTAACAAACAGGCAGGCTGAGCCAGGCTCCAGATGGGCTGGGAGGGAGCCAAAGGGGAAAGAAGAACAGAGCAACTCAGGAGAGGGAACAGCCGGCTCCTCCACTGGTGTGTGTGTGGGGGGGTCCTGTTAACAGCAGAAGCCTCAAAGCAAAACTGTTTTACCCCCCACCCAGAGCACAGGGGCTGGCTCTCCTCCACAGGGCTCCCAGCACCTACAGTGGGGTTTGCACCTCAGCTTTACTTTTAATTGGAGGGGGGGGCAGAGAAGAGAGAAAAAGTATGGTCTAATATCCTAAAACCAAATCCAAGCAGGGTGGTGAAAGTTTAGAAGACAGTGTGATGGAGGGGAGAGGGAGAATTAGTCTCTGCAGAAGACAAAGGAGGTGCAGCTGCTAGGGGGATTTAATTTGGGTATTTAGTGCTGGTGCATCCCAGACTTCTCTTTAAACCCCGTAGATACCGGAAGGGGGGGTGATCAGTTAACACAGACAAGATTGGACTCTCCTGCATCCAACGCTTCAGCTAAGCTGCTATAGAGGAAGGACAGTGAATAGATGGAGTGAGGTGTCCCCCCCCCCTCTCCCCGGCTGTAACCAAGCTTGGATTTCATTGGGAAATGTCACTGCACACACAGGGTATTTCCATCAATCATCAATTTATAGATGACAAAATAATAAAATGTGAACTCCTGTTTGATTTAAGGCCATTCACTTCCTAGATGGTGATGTGTTTTTAAAGTTATAAAGCATTAGCTTTCTGACTCTCCACAGCTGTCATTCTAGTTACCACCACCTCTGGGGTGTCCCGTCCCCCCCATATTCCCAAAATTGTGATAACTGAAGCTCACAGGAGGTTAGAATAGACATTTTTATACCTCTGATAAAATATCAGTTGAGTTCCGTCCACCTGGAGCAGTCACCCCAATTGGCTGACCCATCACTTTCTGCGCGGCAGCCAGGACATACGCCCGTCGGTTGGTACTGGCCCAATAGGTCCTTACAGGACCGAGATCAGCACTTGACCTAGGGAGTAACAGGGTTGGTTCCTGGCACTCTAGTGAACCCTGACCCTCTCCAGCATCGCTATTACACTGCCCCGGAGAGGCATCAGGCAAGGGCAGGTGCAGAGACTTTATTTACCTTTTCTGAGAGTCCCAGAATTTCACTCCAAAGTTGGACTTCCATGACTAGCCAAACCCAGGCTGTAGTCGCTCAGGGTTTCGGCTTGGACGGTGAATCAGGGCTAACATTACTGCAGGCATGCCTGGCTTTATGAAGTGATTCAGTAAACGAACCGGTTTGCACCCACTGCCCTACAATGTACTAGTGCTGGTCACAGAGCCGAGTCCAGCAAAGCACCATGTAAAGCCGTGTTCAGAAGGGCCCCATTGACTGGCGGGGGCAGAGGGGAGCCAGGGCACAGGAACTACAAAAGGAGACAGTTCTCCATAAACAATCAGCATTTGTTTAATAACAAAAACTCCAACTATTGTAGAACAATATTCTCGGTAGCATCATTGTAATATACAATACAGGGAATATTCTCAGCAATCTGAGAAGGATACAGGTTTAGGTTTGGGGGGTTTTGTATAAAGTTAAGAGTCTCCCACACAGAAAAGTCTCAAGAGTCTTTGATGTCGCAGCAGCAGCTGAAGCACCAGGGCTGTTGCAAATAGCCCCGGTCCTGGTTCCTGTTCCTCCTTCCAGGATCCCAGAAGGCTCCACACGCAGGCGAACAGGAGGGCTCAGCACAGACTCCCCATCCTCATCTCCTTCAAGAGGCTCACCAGAGCGCTCCCTTCAGACGACTCCTGGGGAGCTGGGGGGGCACCAGCCAGACCTCCCCCTTACGGGGGACAGAGCTACTGCTCCTCAGCCCAGGAGTGCTCCATGCTCCCAGGCAGGCTCTCAGTGGCAGAGGATACTGTCGCTGGCACTCACGCAGGCAGCCTGCTGGAGCAGAGAGGAGGCAAAGGGTAAATCACACGTCTGGGGCCATGGTCCTGTTCAGTCTCCTGGCCCCAGGGCAGCACCTGTCCCTTAGGGCAGGCTTCCCCCCCCCCTCCCCATTTCGTGCCTTCAGAAGAAAGGCCACTGCCCAGCACCATAATGCTGCATAGGGACCTGCCTGACCCAGCTGGGGTCACTCCAGTCCTCCTGCAACCAGGCCAGGCCTTTTACAGTCACAGCCCTCCAGACCTAGGCAGAGACTCTCAATCTTTCTCCCCACCCCTGTTAGCCTTTCCTAGGGCAGGAGGCTCCAGGGGCTGGCTGCACTGGGCCTCCCCAGGCCTAGGAGCCAGCTCATGGGAACCGATACCAGCAAAGACAAATACAGCCGCTCCGTCCCCAGGCACTGCTATGGGGAAGCCCACAGCAGGCTAGTCAGGCCACCCCAAGGGAAGGGAATGACATTTCCAGACACAGAGAAGCAGGGCACCTCAACGGGGGGGGAGAAGAGGAGAGAAGCAGGAGGCCCTGGAGCCCGGCACAGGTGTGGGGGACCCCCCAGGGGCACAAAGCCCAGGTCAGATGGCAGGAGAGGAGAGCAGTCAGGGAAGCGGGCAGAAGAGCTCAGAGCACGAGAGCGGGGAGGTGAAGGGGGCCCCGGAGCAGCCGTCTCACCTCCGCGGAGCCGCCGGGCTCCCCGTCGGGGCCGCCCCCCAGGGGCTGGCCGCGGGCCGGCGGGTGCTGCAGCTCCAGCTGCAGGTCCCAGATGTAGTCGATGACGTGCTGCAGGATCTCCACCTTGGAGACGCGGCGGTGGCGGGGCAGGGTGGGCACCAGCGCCTGCAGCCGCGAGTAGCAGCCCTTCATGTCGTAGAGTAGCGAGGCGGCGGCGGCCGCCTGCTCCGCCTGCTCCAGCAGGGGCAGCCCCCGCGGGGAGCCGCCGCCGGCCCGCGACAACGACACGCTTTGCTCCGAGAGGCAGCGCACGGCCTCGCCCGCGCCCCCGCCCAGCCGCACCCGCTTCAGGGCGCAGCTGGGCCCGGGAGAGGCGACGGCGGCGCTGGCGACCTTCATGCTGGGCTGGGCACAGGACAATGATCCGGCGGCGGCAGGACCCTGCGAAGAGGACTAGCCGGTAGCGGGCCGCGCCGGCTACTTATAGAGTGCGGGGCCCTGGGGGGCGGGGCCAGCTCCCTTCCCAAGCAGCCAATCCGATCGGGCCTCCTGGAGGGGGCGTGGTTTCCACCCCCCTCTCCGTCCTTCTGCCCGCCGCGCGTTCGGAGAGGGTTTTAAAGGGACAGTGACGCGCAGAGACAAACGGGTTTGGGGGCGGGAGGGTTTCCGGTGCGGGGGGGGGGGGGCGGCGCGCAGGTGAAGGCAGCTTGGGGGCATTTGGCTGAGAAAGGGGGAGGATTAAAGGAATGTGGCAAGCCCTTGGAATAGCTTTTTAACGACCGTTCCGACACCGCCCCCCAATTTATTGGCAAAGTCCCCCCCTCCCCCCGCAGACAAATCCAGCTGCCCCACAGGCTCTACCCCGGCGGGGCAGAGACAGCCCCCCCCCTCAGCACACCCCCCGCATGCAACAGGCAGCAAACACTGCGGGGGGAGAGAGGAGGCATTGCACAGGTCCCTGCAGCAGAAGATAAAGGCCAGACTGAATCAGAGCGCTGGCCCAGATCCCTGCCGCCCCAGCACCGGGCTGGGAGCGGGCGACCCTCAGCCCAGGGGCGCTGGGTGCAGGCCCCGCGGTGCAGCGACGGATCGCTAATGGGGGATCCGTGGAGTGGGTGCGCGCAGTCACCTAGGCCATTCCCAGGGCGGCGTTGCCGCCTCCCCGGTTTGAACCCCGCCGGGAGGGACAGGCGAAGCGCCAGCCGCCGGCACGGGGGCGCGTGTCCCGCAGCGCCCCGGGGTTTGTGCAGCGCCCTCCGTCCCCGCTCGCGTGGCAGGGACTTTTTGCACCCCCCCCGGGTTGTTTTTCCCCGGGCGGTGGCGCTTTGCAGCCCCCCCCTTGCAGATTTTCTCTGCCCCCCCCCCCCTGTTCCCACCGCCGCCAGCCCGGGCTCCGCGCCCCCGCCCCCTCCGCAGCCTGGGTCTGTGTCTAAACAAGCTGCTCAGACCGTTAGACGCCAGGGCTGTGACGTCACCCATTCATAAAACCCTGAGTGCTGTCAGCCTGGCGCCTCCCGGGCGGTGCCCATGGCGACCACAAACAGGGAGCCGCCGCCGCCCCCAATCACCTGCAGCCTGGGCCGGGCCTGAGAACCGGCCCCGGCCCGGCGGTCATTTATCACCTTGCAGGACAGGAGATTATCGCCCCCACCCCCTCGCACTGCACCCCCACCCCCAGCCGCTCGCAGGGCCCCGTGCACCCCCATACACCAGCTGTGGGGGGTGGGGGGCTCCTGACCTCCCCTCCCCAGGCTTCAACTAGCTAATCGCGCTGGCCCTGGCAGCCCCCCCCCGGCTTGGATTGGGGGGCGGGGTTGGCTGGGGGGGTTGTTTTCTAATACAAGGAAATATATATTTCTTTAAATGCAAAAAATGGAGGAAGTGGTCAGGAGCCTGCCTGGTGTCAGGCACCGTGTGGCCCGTGGTTAGTTCCTTACCCATCTGTCACTGGTATTCACAGCGCTTTCCAGGCACCCATCTGCTCGGTCTGATGACACTACAGGAAACAGATCATTAGTCCCGCTTGACCGATGGGGAAACTGAGGCACTGAGCCATTAAGGGACTTGTTCAGAATTGGCAGGGCCAGGAACATGTGACTCACATCTCCTGACTCCCAGGCCCGTGCACTATTCAAAGACCACCGTCCTTTTTATCCTGTTATGTGTTAGAGCTGTGTTTTATTTGCAGCTAATCGATAGTCTAGCTTCTATAGGTTCTTATACTACGTTCATCCCCATAGCATCTGAGCCCCTTGCAGGAGTGCGTTAATCTGTGTTGTCATGTGCTTGTTCTGTCCTGGGCCCGGGTCAGAAGTGTGTGCAGTGGGGTGTCGTGTTTTGGATTTCTTTCTTCTTTTTTTTCATGACTACACATATATCTGACCTGGGCCCAGGGTAGGTGCACATAGGGATGTACGTTTATGTTGGAGAAGGCAAGTCAAAAACATGTGCCTTGGACTTGAGGTAGAAGGGGGTGAGATTTGGGATGGTCTCATAGACTTTAAGGTCAGCAG
Organism: Trachemys scripta elegans; assembly: GCF_013100865.1. Classification (NCBI taxonomy): domain Eukaryota; kingdom Metazoa; phylum Chordata; order Testudines; family Emydidae; genus Trachemys; species Trachemys scripta. The sequence continues at coordinate 2,494,960 of NC_048309.1, forward strand.
GAACCATCATGATCATCTAGTCTGACCTGCTGCACATCACAGACCTCAGCACCTCGCCCATGCACTCGCAACAGGCCCAGAACCTCTGGCCTCAAATCTTGATTTAAAGATTTCCAAGTTACAGAGAATCCCCCCTTTACTCCGTTCCCAACCCAAATATGGCGATCAACTAGACCTTGAGTATGTGGTTGAGACCTACCGGCGAGACACCTGGGACAGGTCCTTAGTTCCTGGGGCGTTCGTCCCGTTGTGTGGGGCCAGCCCCCAAGGAATCTCGGTCTCCTGCACAGAAGAGTGTCATGAGTCCCACTGCGCCAGAGGAGAAAAACCGGCAAGCGCCGTCTATGTCTTGAACCTTTTGGCTGTTTTAGTGACACTGGACCCAGGTCACTGAGTGCCTTGACATAAGGACTGGGACATGGGTCTCCATGGGGTTTTATTCCTGCACATTGGGAAGAGCAAATATGCCAAATAAAAGCCGTTGACGTCAGATTTTCAAAGGCCCTGAGCCCTGTCTCTACCATTCCCCCCCCACACACACACACACTTTTTCACGCATACATTTGGGCTTGCACAAAATCTGGACTGTGCATAAATTGCACATACGTCCCTATATCGGCTGATCAGACGCCGGGTGCCTGTCCCATCGGCCTGTAAAAACTGTAAGAGCAAAACTGACAAGAGGGGCTAGGGTGGCGGTGTTGCGAGATTGGGAGTTTAGGGCTCACCCTGCACAAAAGAGGGATTTTGGATTCCCAGTTGTTTAGACTGATAGAAGCTGTTTCTCGCTGCACATGCCTTCCTGGGGTTGTCTTTACCAGACAGCCGCAGCATTGCCAAGGCTGTTCCTCCTACACAAGGCTGTTTCGTGGGTCAAATTGTGATGCTACACATTTTATCTTTTACATTTTTATGGGCTGACACGGCATGGGACTCAGGAGTCGTTGCTCCTGTTTATTTTTTGTAGGAGGGGGATTTTCACGTTATTTGTTTATTTTGCAGTTGTAGATGACTCAGTGTTTTCATCTCCCTCGACTCCCCCAGCGACCTCTGTGCTAACTTCTCTGCAAGATGCGTCAGGATGAGGAGACAGGACCTGCTCCTGGAGGCAGAGCTAACTTTAGGCACAGGCAGTGCGAACCACTTCATGGGGCCCTGGCTGTGTGGGGGCCCTGGCCGCTTGCTGGCGGTCAGACTGGAAAGGAGTGGCCTGCTTCGCAGCTGGCTTGACCTCTTCCTTGGACAGCAGAGCCAGAGAAGGCTCATGACTCACCCCCCACTGCAGTAGTTTGGGGCGCTGGAGGGGGTCACTGCAGCACCTGCTCTGGTTAAGGATCTGCCAACATTTCCATGATTGCGCCTCGTTTTCGGAGGTTTGGAACTTGGCTGGACTTTGCCTGGATTGAGACTTGGCATCCGTGGAAGGAGCCTTGGACCCAATTAGGGTGCCAACCCTCCAGGATTGGCCTGGAGCCTCCAGGAATGAAAGATGATGTCATGTGATGAAATCTCCAGGAATAGGGCCAACCAAAATTGGCAACCCGAGACCCGATACAACAATGCTAGGAAAGCTCCGCTCGGATCCTTTCTGCCCATGTCAGTGTGGAAAGCCCCTCGCCCTGTGGAGATCCCGACGGAGGAACTGGAACCGGCTGTTGGAAAGTCTGCTCCTTTTCCACGGGGGTGCGGATGGAAACAGGCCCAAGAATAGAATTCACAAGAAAGAAAACTGCCCCACCTAAAGACCGGTGAGGCTGAACTGAAATGCATGCAGCGCTGTGACTGCTCCTTCTGCCTTTCTCAGCCACGCCATCGGTTCCTGGCCGTCTGTCCCGGAGACGCTCCTCGCCATCCAGCAGCGGTTCGTGCCCACCCTGCAGAGTCCCAGGATGGCAGGCAGTGGAGAGGGCATGGTCTGGCCAGGCTGGGACTCTTCACAACTGTGCGCCCGATTCTCCCCACCCGGCACCGGTCTAGGGGCCAAGAACTGTGTGGAACAGGCAGCGTTTCACCATAACGACTCCACGCGCCTCAGGGCAGGGGAAGCAGGTCCCATCCGTAGAGCTGTGAGTGAGGGGCTGCCAATCAGTATCCAGGGGAGGGGGTGCCACTGTGGATCGAGCTCAGCGCCAGGAGACTGTTCCTGACGTTACCCCTCGGTTCGATCTGGCTTGGCCTCGCCTACAGACAAGTCGTGCCAATGGAAATCGGATTAGAAACCAACCTGGGTAAATCGGGGCAACTGCTGTGTATAGCCAAGGCCTGCATGTCGCCCGTGTTTCCCCAGGCAATTCCTTACTCTTTGCACTCAGTGGGTGCTGCACTATGCAGGCCCAACAGCAAAGACGACGGCCCCCTCTTGCGCTGCGTGTCCAGCCCCGCTGAACCACGTACATCCCACTTCCCCACCGAGAGCCTCGCTAGAGCCCAGTGCACCGTACGGGCCGGTGCAGCGTCGCTCTGAGCCCAGCAGAGCAGGCGTGGGAAGTACAGGTGCACATGGAGCAGCAGCAGGCAAGGAGTCAGATCAGCCCCCCAGTCTATGTAGAACGAATCTATTCGGTGTCTGTCTCCGCGTCTCTGACAGGACAGTGACATCGGCCACTCACAGATGTGGCCCACATGTGTGGACGCTGACATGCTGGCACATCTGCCCCCCACCTGACACCAATACAACAATACAACCATCGCTGGGGGGGGAGGGGGCGTCTGCATCCTGCCTCTAACCTTATCCGGCAGCAGTTAGATCCCTGCTGCCGGAGCAGGGAGCCGGTGTGGGGTGGCCACAGACGAAGGGTCCCGTTCTCCAGCTCCAGCAGCCAGATGCCTTTTGTCGCACAACCCTGCAAACATCAGGCTGGTGTATGAGGACATCCATCATCCCACGAGAACAGGGCAATCATGCAACTGCTTTGCATTCCCCTAGACACATGGCCAGTCGGAGCAGCACGAACAGAACAGGGCATCCAGGGCGCAGAAGGTGAGGGTGGCAGAGCCGAATCTGGCCATTTCTCGTGATTCCTGTGCTCGGCTACATGGACCAGGGAAGCCCCTTGCGGGTTCACTTGAACCATGAAAGACAAGATACCAGCACGGAAGGCTGCGGCAGAGTGGAGCAGGCAGCACGGCCTGGCGGTCAGAGCAGCGGGCTGGGAGTCAGGATGGCTGCGTGCTCGTTCTGCTGCTGCCACTGACTGGCTGCATGACCTCGGGCCAGTCAGTTCATCTCTCTGCATCTCACTTGCCCCCTCTGTCCAAAGGGGACGGTGATCTCTACCGCAGAGCGAGGGGGAAGGGGCGGTATTGCAAGTGCTTTGGGTACACTGGGCGGAAGGTGCTATAGGCAAGAAAAAACATGAATCATTGTCCTGGCGCTGGACAAACACAGACCAAAAGACAGGCCCTGCCCCAAGAGCCCCCCCTCGAAGCATTCATTACTATCACAGGATCCCAGCCTTGCTGTGCCTCACTTTCCCCAACTGCAAAATGGGGCTATTGCTATATTTACCCACTATACATGAGGTGCACGAGGCTTACGTCATGCACTAATCAGTGATGTGTGTACCGGGCAGTCAGCGGCTCCCTGCCCTGGGAAGGGGCTCCAGAAACGGAGAGTCGGATCGATATTCTCGACTCCCCAGCCCAGAGCAAGGTTTTCCATTTCCCAGGCAGTTTGAACCCACTGAGCTCATACAATCCGGCCCCGGCTCCTGCAGAAAGCTCCAGGCTCTTTCACGAGTCTCCGGCTTTCACTCTTTTCAAAAGCAGCTTAGATAAGGATCTGCGCCCCGTCCTGCTCACAAGACACTCAATGAAAACTGGGGGGGGCAGTAAAGAAAAAGCCACTCCAAACTGCAGCCTCCCTCCCCGATTGTGCGCGCGCGCGCACACACACACACACACACACGTGAATATAATATTTCGGCCTCTCCCCCCTCCCCCTCCCGCTCCAATTCCCCCTTGAATGTGTGGCCTGTAAACCAGATGAACCAGAGCCCAGCTGTGCGGCGGTATTGTTGGCTCCAGCAGGAAGTATTGATAGCCTCTGCAGCTGAACAAAGCCTGAAGAGGTTAGAATAGGGAGCCCCAGACAGAGCGGCTCCAGCCCAGCTCTCTCCCACAATCCCGCACTGATCTCCCATTGTTCTCCCGCTGCCCTCCGCTGGCTAAGTGGTGACCTGGACTGGACAGGCTGCCAAGACAACAGGATGTGAAAGTTAAAGGTGTTATCGCGGGAAGGTAGAGCCGAGGCGCCTTCACACCCAAATTCCCGGGCTAGGAGATGGCTCCTTTCCTTGGGACTGGGCAGCACGGGGCTCCTTCCAGCTCCACACTGTCTGAGCAGGTCAGTGGCAGTCACCCTGGGGTGGCCCCGGCCCTGCCATTCCTTCACTAGCCCCCGTCCTCGGGCGGCTGGGGATTAGAAAACACTGTGGTGTGTGGGGGACGCTCACTCCCACAAGTCATCCAGAAGGAATCTGTCTTCCTTGCCCTGGGCCTGACGGCAACTCCGGCCACCAAACCTCCCACAATGCAGCCCCGGGTCTATGCGTCCGGCGAGCGCTGCGTGTTGATGGAGGGGGCTGTGGCTGCTTCCACCGTTGGTGGGGTAGCGAATTCAGTTGTCTTGTGAGATGAGTGACTGCTCAGCTGGATTGCACCCCCCACTCGCACGCACCCCATGATACACCCCATAGGTCAACCCCCAGGGCTGGTGGGAGCCTCCCCTGAGGGAGAGGTCACCCTCTCCTTGTAGCAGGTCCCATCAAACACAATAACGTCCTGAGCAATGGTTCGGCAGCCAGCGGAGTTTCCCCCAGCCCTCAGTGAGGCTGGGTCTCTGGTGTCCATACGGGCTGTAATCAGGGGGTGCCCACCTCCCCAGACACAGCTCTGCACGCACACGCCACTGTGCCTCAGAACCACACACCCACCTTTGCACCCCTCGTGCTTCACTCGCACGGCTTTGCACGCGTCCCCGTGCCTCACACCAGAGACACTCTCATCCTCGCTGGCACATTTGCTGCACGCCCCCCTGTGAGCGCCGAGCCCCCCCGGGCCATACACACAGGGCTTGCTGGTGAGAGGCACTGACGGGATGTGTGCAGCCCGCCGCCTCCCTCGAGCAAGGCTCTTCTCACTGAGCCAGAAAATGATCTGCTTTAAAATGACTCAACTCTGCAGAGCTCAGGTTGGGAAGGGACAAAAAGGTACGTAAGGGCTAATTACTGAGCGCACTCAATCCATCTCCCTGCCGCCCTGTGCGGGGACAGCTGGACTCAGGAGGTTTGGGATTAATCTGGCTACTCTCGCAACCGAAAGGTGCACTGGCTGCTCCCCTCCGGCCTGCCTCCCCGATGGCTTCCTAGCGGCCACGCTAATCATTCCAGTGACAGCGGTGAGTGCCGCTGACTCCTCTCGTCCCCGGCCCGCTGGCTGACCGGGATCGGCCGGCCTGGAGCAGGTGTGCGAGTGACGGGCAGCAAAGCAGGCCTGGGGCTTGCACCCTCCCCCCGCTGCAGGGCCTGTGGGAAAATCGGCAGCATGTCCGAGAGCCGGGGGTGGGGGAGAGAAAGTGTGCAGGCGTTTCCTGTGCAGCCGGGTTTATTTTAGCCCAGCCCTGCAGAAGGGCTGCCTCCATCCTGCATTCACAGCCAGGCCAGTCCCAGGCACCTGCTGCAGGGGTGGGGCGGGGCAGGGGGCAGGAGCTGTGAGTCATAGCAGCAGGGCACTCCACGGCCGACTGCTGCCTGCCAGGTGCCTGGCAGGACGGGCTGCCCGCTTGGGAGGCAGGTCAAGGACTCAGACAGAAGGCAGAAAAACATCTGGGCAGGGCAGAGTGTGGGAAGGGGGCAGGGTCCATGGGGGAGGACGGTTGGGAGAGACAGGCTCCCATTTACCTTTAACCTGCCCCCCTGACACCTGTGCCCCCAGGTGTGTGGAGACCCCTGGTTGGAAGTGGAGACTCAAGTGGATGTAGTTTTCTCAGGCCAGCCCTGACCTGGGGCTGGGGATACACTCAGGGGCACGGTAGCAGGAAACGGGCACGATTCCGCCCATCCATACAACAGCACCGTCCCGGTCAGATCGGTCCTGGAGCAGCCGTGCCCAGCCGTCTCTCAGCTCGGCTGCAGAACTGCCTTCTGCATCTCCCAATGCACCTCTCCCAGCGCCCAGCTGTCCCTTGGGTCCCTTCCAAATGCAAGGAAGTACTTGGTGCCCGGGCAGCCCGTTCAGGCTCCTGCAAGTCCCTCATTCAAGCCCGGGCCACCCAGCCCAACTCCATGGAGTGTCTCGCCAGCTTGTCAGGTATCTGGATTGGCCAGCTGGCCAAACTACGCAGGTCCCTATATCCCCCCCACCCTCCCGGCTCAGGTCTCTGGGGCAGACCAGCAGCGAAGGAACAGAAGATCCCCCCTAGGCAGTGCTGCACGGGCTGTTTGCAAGCAGGGCTGGGGAAATCCCCCTGCTCCTGGGCCGGGCTGGCGGTGGAGGATGCAGGGAGCCTGGCTATTGTTCTGCTCCAAGTCTCTGGCTGACCTGTAGCAGCTCGGGCCAGGCCTGCCCGGCTCGGCACCAAACCCATCTGCTGCGGCCGCGAGCCGAGCCCGGCTGTGCTCTTTTCAGCTGTCTGTCTTTGCTCCCTCGCTCACACCCCCGGGTTCCCAGGGCGGGTACTGCCGGCAGGGCGGCCCCTCCATTCACACGGCCCAGATGCGCGCCTGGTGGGTGCCCTGTTCCCACACAGGCTCTCAAAGCCGCTAATTAGCCCCCATCTGCCAGCAGCAGCCGCGGCCGCAGCAGCCCACCGCTGGTGGCATGTGAGGGGCTATAGAGGAGCGGGGCATTGTGTGCAGGAATGCCTTTCACTGCCGGAGCCGCGGCCTGCGGAGCAAGGCGGGCTGTACAGCCGGGACAGGAACAATGCCAAAGGGCCTGACTCCGCTCACCGTCCCTCCAGCCCCGCTTAGCTCGGTAGCCGGGCTCATGGCACATATTAGCCTCATGTCAAAGGGCCAAAGGGTCAAGTCGTAGCCCTCTCCCTACTAGGAATAATTGGCCTGGTCCGAACCCAGCTCACCTCCCTGTGCTGCCCCCAGAAGCCCATTTGCCTGATGCTCACGAGCTCCTCAAGGGCACGTCGTTTGGTCACAGCACACAAGGGGCTGAAATCCCCCTGGCCAGCTCACACCCCTCCACCCAGTGCTCCATAGACCTGAGAGACACAGGCAGGTAAAGTGAGCCCCAGATGGGGAGCCAGGAATGCTGCAGCTCTGATGCACATGCGCTTGATGGCCTTGGGACAAGTCACTGCACCACCCCGTGCCTCAGTTTCCCCATCAGTTACAAGGGGATAATAAAACTGGCTTACCTCCTGGGGTCACTGTGGGGCTCCATTTGCGAATGCTCGCACAGCGGAGGGCCAACCTCGTCACTGGTGGGCACCCACTGAAGTCAGTGGCGTTACGTGATGATTCATCCGGTCCCCACAGTGCTAGCTCATGGTGGTAACTGGAAGGGGATTGCTGGTGGGAATCCAGCTGCATTTCTCCTGGCACTGGCCTGGCGCAGAGGGGGATCTGAGTTCGGGCGACAATGCCAAGCTGCGGATTCTTCCACATTGTGAATGGTGGGGCCTAGATGCTACATGAGGAACCCATGCATGGACACCCCAGGGAAAAACACCTACAACTACGCCCACCCCTCTGTGACCATGCCTTGATTTGACACATGAGCCACGGGCGCTAGGCACAGAGCGGTGGGCGGGAAGGGAAGAGCAGAAGACTTGGACTGCAGTGCTGGCTGGGAGGGCACTTCCAATCCTAGAGCCAAATTCTCAGCCTACCTGGGCATGTAACCGGTGCACGCAGTCCCCATGATTGTGCATGAAACTTGCAACTGCGTGTGCCTTCTGCATTGTGCAGCTCTCCACCCAAGCGCCTGGGGGAAAGCGGGCAGCCTGGGACCCAGCCGACCATGAACTGCAGGGAAGTGGCCAGCCCAGAGGTCATCATTGTTCTGAACTTGGAAAGGATAAACATCGAATGAAAGAACGGCCTTTGCTGTGTCACCCAGGGGCCCAGCCCCTGTCCCAGATACGGTGCTGCCCTGACAACCTCAACCTTTTCCAGGCCACCCACTAATCAGGGAGCTTGACTTTCCGGTGTTGGCTGGGGGTCAGCAAATGCTGCTGGTGGGTGCCTTTGGGGGTCTGGGGAGTGAATGACCCTGCTTCGTTTCTCACCGGGGATGAAAACCTGCTGGCTCCGTGGGCTGAGACATGAGCTGGCTGGGCTCAGCTCTGGGGCCTAGGGGAGACGTGGCTGCAGCACAAGCCCACCCTGGATGGGTCTCCTTTCCCAGGAGAGAGGCTAAGGGCTCAGGGGGGCCACAGGGCAGAGACCTCATGCCAGGCCGCTGGAAACGTGGCTTCCCTGGCTGCAGCTGCTCTATGGCTGGAGGGTCCCTCTCACCAAAGCCACAATCCCAGGGCTCTGCTCTGCCACCAGCCCCCCCATCCCACTCCTTGGCTGGCTGCTGGGCTGGAGGACAGGGCTCGGGAAGTGCCCAGAGTTCCCCGTGCGTCTTCTCCAGCCCGGCCACTAGGGCCCGTGCTACCATTAAGGCAAACTAGGCGGTTGTCTAGGGCGCCAAGATTTGGTGGCACCAAAAAGCGGTGCCCCCAATTTTTTTACAGCATTCCTATGCCCCCTCCCCAAGCGCGCAGTCGCCGCTCCACTTCTCCCGCCTCCTAGGCTTGCAGCGCCAATCAGCTGTTTGGCGCCGCAAGCCTGGGAGGGGAGGAGAATTAGAGTGGGGGCGGCGTGCTCAGGGAGGAGGCAGAGCAGAGGCGAGCTAAGGTGGGGAGCTGCTGCACGGCTCCCCGGGGGGGGAGCTGCCGGGGGGGGGGGGGCGCCCCCGGGCGGGGGGGGGCGGGAAGCTACTGCAGGGCGGGGGGGGGTGGGGGGCGCAAGGTGGAAGTTCCTTGCACCAGCCCTGCCGGCCACACCCCGTGCGCCCCCCCCGGCAGGCAGGGCAGTTCCTGCCGCATGGTTCTCACCAGAGACTGGAAGCAGTTCATAATGCGAGGAAGGCCCCAAGCTGCCACCTGCCTCCATGTTGGGGAACTGGTCCGGGCACCACCGAACTCCCTGGTGAGAGTGACACAGCCCAGCCCCTCCCTGCCAGGTGAGTGCAGCGGGGGCGGGTACAGTGGATGCTTCGGGGGCAGCAGATGGAGAGCGTGAGGGGGCAGGAGGCTGGAGGGGAGTAGCTGCGTGTTGTGAAGCTACTTCCAGGGACAGCCCCAGTCCCAGCCACACATAAACCTGCCCAGGTGGAGCAGCCGGAGCCCCGCGCCTCCCGGCACCAGGGGAGGGAAGGAATCAGAGAAGGAGGAAAGGGGAGCTCCAGAGAGCCGGGAAGCCCGGAGGCCAGGGAGTGAAGGAATCCAAGGTGGTGCGGAGGAAGAGGAGGTTTCATGAACTGCTTTTTTCCCCATTACGCCTGGCGGTGGGAAAATCAAACAGGTGGTTTGAAGGCCATTGACAATGTGCTCGGGCTGCGGCGTGAAAGGCTCCGGGACGGCAGGGTCCCTGCACAGCATCTTGGACAGCCTCGGACTGTGTCAGAGTGCAAGACGAATAGCTTCATTACCATGTGAATTCTGGGAAACAGGAGAGGAGGCCAGTAACAGCCTCCCTGTCCATATGGCACTCGCTCAGAGCTAAGCTGAGCATTGCTGGCAGATCACAGCTTCTTTGAGCAGACCAAAGGTTGCCCAGCAGCCGCGGATATCAAAGGCACTGCAGACTATAGGCTATTCACTTGGGCTCTTCAAAACAAGGTTTCTGATGAGACCACACAAGGCAGGGCTGTTCCTGGAGTCCGGTCCATCGCCAGCCAGCTCCTCCTCACCGCGCCAGCACAGGGGAGATGACCCGGGCTGCCACACGTGGTACCGCAGTGAAAGCGTTACCGTACTTGCCCGCGGCTGCCTTTGCAATGAGTACATGCGTCTGACGCAGTGGGCATTCACCCACGAGAGCTCCTGCTCCAATACGTCTGTTAGTCTCTAAGGTGCCGCAGGACCCTCTGCCGCTCTTTGAAATGAGAGATGCGCCCGGGTTAAAACCCAGCACATCCTAACACCCCTTCGTTCTGGGGGCTCCGAATCTGCTCCAGCATCTGGATCCAAATTCTGCTGCTGGGCCCGTCTCTGCAATGGGCCAAATCAAATCCCTGGAGGAGAATCCCCTCGGCTTTGCCACGGTGGAAATCCAGAGCCCCGCTCTGGCAGCTTGTGGTCCCTCTTTTATGTTACCGCTTCCCTGGGCAGGTGCTTTAGCAGGGGGGGCTGCCAGCCTTCGCTGAGGCGCCAGGTGGGAACAGTCCATGTAAACATTTGTTCCGACTGGACTCCGACCTGCAAAGGCCTGGTGTCATGTGCAGAACCCCGGCGCTCACACACACAGCGCCGCCGCCCCGACGGATTTACTCAGATCCACTTGCATTTATCGCCTACAGAGCGGGATCCGCACCGTCACTCCCGATTCACTGCACCTGCAGTGCAATCACGCAGCCCCCATTCTCCGCAGGCACCGGAAAATCCTGGCACTCACCCCACGCCTGCGCTTGTCTCCACTGACAGCGCTGCACCGGAGCGGCTGCGCCCCTGTAGCACTTAGTGAAGACGCTACCTATGCCAACAGGAGAGCTTCTCCCGCCAGCGGGGTTAATCCACCTCCCCCAGAAGCCGGAGCTGTTCTCCCACCGACTTAGCGCGTCTACACTGGGAGCTCGGCCAGTACAACTACGTCACTCAGATCCACCACCCCCCAGCGACGGCGTTATACCGACATCCGCTGCCAGTGTAACCCAGGGCTCAGAGGAGTCACTGCACTCACGGCTGGCTCCCTGCAGATTAACTGCCCAGACACTGCAATCCCCGCACCGAATTGCTGCGGAATGCACTGTCCAAACGGCAGCCATGCAGTCGAGGGTGTCTGAGCCGTAGCAATGAAATTGCTGCCGTCAGTGGCTTCACGCCCATCAGAGCAATGGACTGGATTCCGGGCGCTGGATTGGTGTACTCATGGGATGGAGTTACTGCAAGATCAAAGCAATCAGAGTGAATCCCTGGTCACTGGAGACTCACTGCCACCCTGGCCAATTCCTGCTGCCTGGCCCGGGGGACTCGGATGGGAGGCATGCGAAGAGGGTGGCCTGTGGTCGGAGCACCCAGTCACAGAGCTGTCAGTGCAGACAGGGGGTACTCCCTGCAGGGAGAGGGCCAAGCTCTGCTCATGCCGTCCCTTACACCGGTAACAAACAATTCCCATCGCTCGCTGCCAACAGCGAAGGGGGGCAGTGCTCTGGGGGCAGGAGGTGAGGGAGGGTGTGAGATCTCCATTCTCCTGGCCTCTGCACACGCCGGCCCCAGCCGGGCACGCCAGGGATCATCCACACCCAACAGGGCCCTTCCAGCCCCTCGCGTAGGGCACAGGCTGGGGTCCGGGGCCAGAGTCACCCTGATGTAACTCCTCCCTCGTTTGGCCCACAATGGGCAGAGTCCAATTTCCACCAGCCCTTGCTGTTGTTTCCCGCCCCCCCCTTCATGCCCCTTGCTTAGCCAGGGCTGGGAGAAGGTGGGAGCGGGAGGAGGGTGGGGGGAGGCACCCGGTAACCAGCTTTGCTCCAGATGGCACTTTATTTTGCTCAGATGTGCAGCTCCTTCACATGCAGATGGCCACGTTTGTCTCTCTCCACTGGCTCTCTTAGCATGACAAAGCCGGGAAAGGAGCCCGGCCTTTGTGAGCTCCAGGAGAGGCCAGAGCCTCCACGGCTCCTTTCTCTTGAGGAGATTAGGGCTGGGATCCGGGGGAGGGGAGCCCAGCCAAGGGAAATGCTGTTCATCGCCCCTCCTTCCCCTGCATGGGGGTTACTCCTGATTTACCCGGGCACAGAGGAGAGCAGGGCCGGCATGGGCAGGTTTGGGGAGCACATGGGCTGTTTGGCTGAGGGCATCTGTGCTGAGTGAATGCACCGAGCGTGTCTGTGTCCAGGGCTTCGTGCTGCTTCCATCTGACGCTCTGGAGGAGCCGTGAATCACCGAGCTGGGGGCGGGCTGAATCGGAAGGCCACATGGCATTGGTTTGGGGGAGAGTTACATCAACCATCAAAAAATCCCAGGCACGACAGATAGTCCTCCGCACGCGCACGTGCACACATGGACTTATGGCAAGACACGTTGTTGTGTGCATTGACGTGCGGTGAAACACACACACCTGTGTACAGACATAGATGCAGTGACACAGCGATATTCACGGCAGACACCTACACAAAAAGAACAAAACTTTGGACCCATAAAACCCCCTGCAGAGAAGTCCCAGGCCATGGCCCTGTCTCTGATGCCATGCTAATGATGGTTTATATCTCTATACAGTTTTCACCAACACATTCTTCCCCTGTTCTATATACACAGCCCTGCTGCCATGCACACAGCTCTGGGGTGGAGGATACAACTGACTGGGGTACCACAGCACAATGCACAGAAGAGAAGGGGGTGGGCCAGCAAGAGACAAAGACAAAACCCTTGTCTCCTGGGACAGGTCACAGGAGATTTAACACCCAAGCGAGCGGACAGGACCTTGTTTGTAAGTGTTGTCCCAAAGACGCGCACCATGTAAATCACACAGGACTTGTGTTATCTGCCCGGCCATGGATCCAAACTGTGGTCTCAGGAACTCAAGGTATTTCCAACCGGAGACCTCCCCCTCGCAGCCAGCCCTCCTCCAATACAGATAATGCCACCACAGACAATTAACAGACAACGGTTTTATTATACATCACCTGAAAACATCCTCCCAATTCAAGCCCAGTCCATCAGCTCTCACCTTCTCCGAGCCACACCTGAGACACTGGCAGAGTGAGAGTATTGCACAGGGGAGCATGAAAATGCACAAAACTCTAGCCCTGACCGTCACAAGATGAAATGAAGGACAGACAAAATAGCTGGTTAGCTGGGACAGCAAAGGACAATTTGGGCTAGAGGCTTCATGAACATCAGCTGAATGCAATGGAACAAATCTACCCAAAGCATTAAATGGCACCAAACTTCACCATCAGCGTGCATCCTTGACAGGAGCCAATGGGCTGGGATTTCGGCTGTCGGGGTCCGTGTCCCTGCCGCTGGTGCCTCTGCACTGGAGTTAGGAGGCAACCAACTGCTTCGGGACAGTGTCAGTAACGGACCAAACTGGAGCATTGGCTCAGAGTCCGAAATCTGCCCTCTAGTGCAATGGCTTCAACTGCCCAGGGCGTGTGACTGGCCAAGGAGGGTGACCAGATGTCCCGATTTTATAGGGACAGTCCTGATATTTGGGGCTTTTTCTTATATAGGCGCCTATTACCCCCCACCCCTGTCCCAATTTTTCACACTTGCTGTCTGGTCGCCCTATGGCCAAGAGGACAGTGACAATCCGTGTAGACAGACACAGCCCTGGGCAGCAGCCGAACAAAACGGCTAGGGCCTGATCCTGCTGTCCGGGAGTCTTCAAGGGGAGCAGGATTGGGCCCTTAATCAGGAAAGAGGGGGTCAGTATTGTATGATCAGACGGAAAGGCTCCGTTACCCCGTCTCATGCACACCCTGCAGTACTAACCTCCCCCACCCTGAGCTCTTGCACCAGGACTCCTGGCTCTGCTCCATGCTCCTGGCAGGCCGGTTTCCCAGCAGCCTTTGCTCACCAAGAGCAGCTGGAGGTGGGAGCCGTTCTGCTGCGGGTGGTGGGTGCATTGCACAGCCTGCTAGCCAGCCGGTCAGGGGCTCCCCGGGGCCTCTAAGATCCTGAGGCCACCTCTGCTGTCAGGTGGAAGAAAAGTAGCCCCGTGACGGACGGTGAAACAAGAGGCACCCAGGAAGGCTTCTAGTTGCCAAGGCAGATGTGACCCAGTGTTGGCTCCCTTTGCCCATGAGCTCACTAGCTGCACAGCTGTAGCAAGAACAAGGCCTGGGAGCTGCCTGAGAAACCCTCTATTCCCTCCCCCTCCCGTTCGCTTCCCCTCCCCTGGCTCCATCCGCTTCAGCCCAGACCAGCTGGAGCCAAGCGCCCCTTCCTGGGATTTATCGCAGCTTCCTGCCCCTCCTCGCGCAGGCAGACGTCAGGCTGGGGCTGTTCGCGCCTGTTTCCTTTCTCCGCTTAAATCAGGAGCTGCACCAGGGCACGGGCAGCCGCCATCCATCACGCCCCAGAGCGGCGCGAGCAGGGCTGGCCCTGGCACACAGTCCCCTGCCGCAGTCAAGCAGCCCAGCTTGGCTGGGAATCAGCAACCCCAGGGAAGCGCCAGAGCCGAAGGGATGAGGGACAGCTGGAGAAGAGAGATGGGCCCTGGGGTTGTTAACTCTGGCCTCTGACGCAGCAGCCATCCCAGCAACTGATTACTAGAGGGAGGCTCTTCGGGGCACAGAGATCGGCAGGGCCAGCTGGGGCTTCAGGGTCATGCTGGTGGGGATGTGTCAGACTGGAGCGATCCTAGGCTGCCAGCTCGGTGGGGCAGGACTGTCTGTTCTGTTTGTACAGCACCTAGCACACGGGGTCCTGGGCCATGACAGGGGCTCCTTGGCGCTCCCACCAGACAACTAATGGATGGAAACTAGTTTGTAACAAACGACTCTGGAATCCCCCCACCCCCACAAGCGGACATGGAGGTCACTCAATTTTCACCAAGATCACTGCCACCAGCGTGTCCGGTCCTGAGCCAGGCCAGCCGCCCGCCCCAGGAGACAGACACGTCGGGTCTGTTCTCGCCTTCCCATGGAAGTTCTCCTCCCATTGCATTCCCGCTTGGGGCACCAGCAGCAAGGATGCTAGTGCAGACGCGGGCCGGGGGCAGCTGGCAGTCTATGCCCAGCCCGGTACAGGCCTGCACTGGGCCAATGCTAGGTGACGGCAGAGCACCCTCCAAAGTACCTCTCGAAGGTGCTGGGGGGCTGCGAAACGCAGGCCGTTATTGAGGTGGGCACTTGGCACATTTCTGCAGGTCCTTTGCTCTGAGCATTCAAAAGCCTTTCACAAAGACCGATTCTCACAACGCTGCTGGCTCTAAGCACCAGGTCACCCCCCCATCTACTTTGTCACAATCTTATAACCCCCATCCAGCAACTGGCTCCCTGTGAAACCCTGGACAGGTCCCTTCGGCTGCCCATGCGCACCAGACAGGTGCCAACGCTCAGCTGACCCGCAGGATGGTGGGGGCTGGGCAGGCCCCAGGAGCTAACAGCTATAATGCAGGGCCCTGCTTCCCACAGGGCCTAAGGGCACTGGCTGCTCCCAGCTCAACCCCTTCATTTAAGTCCAAAGTTTTAACTCCAAGGAGCACAGGCAGAGACAGGAGCACTTGAGTCCCCGGCGTGACCCTGAGCCGGGCTGCAGCACAACCAGCCGGGCAAAACATCCCAGCTACAGAGAGTGAGCAATGCAGCAGCTTTGAGCTGAGGGTCCTTCCCATCCCCAGGGACGCTTGGAGTCGTGACGTTGGTTTAGTCCATTGGAGAGATGGGACCCACTGTGAAACTCACGTTCCGCTCCCAAGCCCACCCTTGGTGAGAGTTCTCGGGGGGTCTGGCTCTCGGGAGTCCAGGCCACAGGGAAGGCAAAGGAGCTGAGCTGAAAAAGCCTCATTAGGTCCCATCTACACCGCAATTTTTGTGCCACCGTAGCTACACCAGTGCAGAGGCCTGCGGTCGATGTAAGGGGGGTAGGTATGTAATTCACACCAATGCAAGGCCCGCTTTGCACTGGTGCAGGGTGTCTTCATTAGAGGGGCCGGGGCTGGCCCCAGTATAATTACATGGCGGTACGGCCCTCGGGGATAGCGTCCTCTACCGTGGACCAACTCCTGGTTCCAATCCAGCCGGGAGGAATTGCAGGGTTATTGATCATGCCTTGAAAGGACAGGCTTCTTGCAGAGGGTGGGGATGGAGTGAACTGCGGGTGGGGTGGGGGCAACCCCGGTGCAGGAGATAGATTAAGGGGCCGTGTATTCCTGTCCGCCATGCCCTGCTCCAAACACGGCCCTGGAAACATTCCTGCAGATTCTGAAAGACAAACGGAGATTTCCTGCAGGAGTGGCGCACATTTCCTCCACTGGAAGACGGCTTTCCCATCTGGAGGGACCCCACGGAGAGAAGGAAGGTGGTCTCAGCAGCTGCCCAGACAGAGTGGAGCCGGCTTGGGGGGGAAGAGCGACCCAGCCTGGGAAGCTGTGTTATTGTAACGACTAAGCAGCCCAGGTGCGGAGCTGTTTTGCTGGTACGCACACCAGGGGCAGGCAGCGAGGAGTGCGCTCACAGCGCCTCGGGCTGCAGCTCATGCTGGCACACGCAGCGAGAGCACGGGGATCTTCCCGCGACCTTTCTGCTTCCTTCCTAAATGCCCTGCCCCTCCCCTGCTCTTATCTGTTCCAGGCCAGGGCCTCGCACTGCTCCAAGGGCGAAGGCAAGTCCCCCCCGGCCAATCCTTCCGCTCCTAATTCCAGGGCCAAGACACCTCGAAGTGTCAGGCCAGCCGCCTGGAGGGGAGGAGGTTGGATAGCACGCAGGCCTCGCTCTAAGGAGCTGGCGCGGGTAGCTGCTGAGCGGGGAACAGAAGGCTGGCTTTGTTCCGTCGCTGTGTGCAGAAAGGGACAGGAAAACGAGGACGGCGCGACAGCATCCCCAAGACCAGGGAACGGCTCCACCTCCGTGCTCCCAGCCCCCAAAAGGCCGGATGATGGGATCAGCAGAAACCTGCCCGTGTGATCTGCTGTAATAGGGGTCTGGTGAGAGACACGCTGTCCACATTCATTCACACTAGAAAGAGTCTCCACTGAGTCCCACGCCCTGCGCTGGAGCCACTTGATTACAGGGCCTCCCTCTTCCCCTTCAGCCTGGGCTGGCAGGCAGAAGCCACGCAGCCTGGAACAGCTCGGCTCAGGGCCCTCCCAACGCAACAGAGGCCAAGTCAAGCCAGCTGGCCCCTCTTGGAACCCCGCTGCCAGCCTGGCCCTAGCAAGCTGAGAAATCACCTCTCCTTCCACACACCCCCTGAAACGGGTGCCCAGGCCAGAACGGTCAAGCCACAGCCCCCTTTGTCAGGGAAACAGGCAGGAGCAGGGGACTGTGCCCATAAAGGAGCCTTCATGCACAGCTGTGCAGGCGTCTGTCTTCACGCCCCAGCCACCCCACCAGCCAGGGGAAGGTGGTGGGATTTTACACATACAGAAGCAACATGTGGCAGCATCTCCCCCCGCCCCAGGACAGAGCTGCTTTGATCCCAGAGGTGGAGAGAGGGGAAAGGCTCGGGGCACAAGGAACAGAGAACCCTAGAATCCAGGACTTCTGCAAGTGCCTGGTGGAACGATGTTCTTACAGGCGCCCCAGGCTCCTCCGTTAGCTTCCCTGCTCCTGCAGCTCATACCTCGTTCCAAGGGCGAGATTTGTCAGAATCGGTGAGTTAAAGTCTGGGGCCCAGGATCTCTGCACATGCATTGTATACAGTATGTACAGGACTTACAATTCCTGCAAACTGCCTACATCCTGCAGAGGTCTGGGGCAGGGACTGGGAATTGGGTTCTGGAGCCTGGGGGAGCAAAGAGAGGCGACGCAGATGGAGATCCTAAGCTCCCAAGGAATCTGCTGCTTCCTCGCTCTTTGGAGCCCTGCTCATCTGGAGTTCAGGCTGAAGTACGTCTCAATCACACATTTACGCCAAACACAAAGAAAACTTACCCTGCCAGCGTTGTGGGCAGAAACCTTTTAGAAAGCAGGAATGTCAGAGTTAAGGTTAAATTGAAAATAAATCCCACTATTTGACAGTCTGGAAGCACACAGTTAAAATCACCCAAACAACCTTAACTCTGCCCCTTAGTGACACCAGCTTCTTATCTTCCTTAGACATTCACCTCCACGTTACTGATCCAAATTCGCAAGCACAGTGCCAGCTGCTCATGGGGGGATTAGAGCAGGCTGGAGAGCGGACGATTGACTGGAAAATGCAGAGTTTTCTCTAATTCCCTTCTACCTCCACGTCTAATGAAAAAGCCTGACCCTTCTACTCAGAGAACACTTCTAATGACCAGGGGAAAGGTCCAAATTAAAACCTTAACCTCTCTGGGCTGTTCACCATAAGGGATTAATGTGCAGATGGACTCCGTGCCCAGAGCAGCTGAGTGGAAAGGCGCTAGGGTTAACCTCGTTAGCTCCAAAGGAAATCTGGGGGGCGGAATAGGGATGAGAGAACTGATGGGAGTAAAGTCTGAACTGGCCCCAAGCAGTTTTTGTTAATTTGTCTCTTTTTCCTCCCCACGTTCAGATGTTTCGGCACTTCCTAGCACTGGTTGGGACCAGCAATGGGGGAAGCACTGAAAGAAGTTCACATCTGCATCCCGGGGACAAGACAGGAGTGGGGATCTGATAAAAAACCCTATTCAGAGGGCTCCAAAGGGGTCAAAGCGAGGTTCCAGGCAGCATGGGGAGGCATGTTGGGATCCAGAGAAGCCAGTATTCAGCAGCACTCCTGGAGCCTGGGGGTGCTCTGGCATTTAATGCAACACAGTGAGGGGTGAGACGTGACAAAATCCAGAACCACATACGCCCTGTGTGACCTTTGGGCCCCACTCGGCTGCTGGAGGCAGAAATCAGGCCATGTTTTGGCAGGGCAGGAGGATCCAGACACCAACTGACTTTGTGCCAGGATTCGCACACCCGGCTCCCGAGTACAGGAGGTTACATACCCTGGGCACAAGTGCCAGTCTTTCAACACCCAGCCCAGCAATGCACAAGGGCCAGGCTTCACCTCCCACGTGGGAGACCTCTCCTCACTCCCCCCAGCCTGGTGCTGCCAGGGAGTCTACAGGCTGGGCATCTGGGTGCAGTAGGGCTGGCCTGCCAGGGCATTAGTGCCAGGGCTCATCCTGCCAGCTGCCGCCACAGGCAGCCCTTCTCTCCCATCTCCCGGGCTGTTTAGGACGGCTCCTATGCTCGCTGAGTGTCATTTTTCCATGGGACACTGGAGGCTGGTGAAATCACATCTGGAGTCTAGACTCAGTGACTCTGTGGGCTGGGCTTGCAGGCTGGGCTGTGCCCAGTCCCTGCTGCACACTGTTTGCTTAGCTGGAGGTATTTAATTGGAATTAAAGTGGCCCCTCTTGTTTTTGCGGACAAGGCTGTTGGAAAAGTAGCTGTAAGTCATAGAAAACATCTGTAGGAGACGGCGAAGGGTCATTAGATGGCAGAACGCGAGGCGCCACTTTTAGTGCTCGCAGCCGATGGAGGGAATAATAGTTCAATACGGCTTTTGTGGAGAAGCTGCCAAGCCAGCAAACACTTCTATTTATTCTGGCACCGGGCATAGGGAGAGACGTGGGGATACTCCAAGCACTCCTGCGCTGAAGGGCAGTCTCTATGCCAGCAGGGGAGATGCTGTGCGTGCCACCGATCCAGCGCTCTGGGTCTTGCTCTAAGCTAGCCCTGTACAATGAGGCTTCTCAGTCTCCGCTCGGAGAGGGGTGTCCATCGGAAAACGCTCTTGTGCTCCTTTCTTTTGCCCCTGGGCAGCAGAAGATCCCGTGCTGGAGAGGCTAGTGCTGGCTGACTGGGCTTTTCGCCTAGGAAGGGAATCTGAAACCAGTGAGCAATTAATGGCTGGATGGGTAACTTCACAGAAGACATGGGTCAATCAACGTCCCACCTACCCAGGCCTCGTGCACACAGGCTCACCCGTTCCAGCCATTGGCCTTGCTACAATCCCCCAGACAAAGCTGCTGATAGCCCTGGTTTGCATGAGAGCAGCTTGCCCATTCCCAGCACTGGCACAGATCCTGGCCTTTCAGCTCTCCCAGTGCCTGGCCTCCGAGAGCAGGAATCCCTAGTGCAGGCCAGGTCCGACTCTCATCCCTGCTCAGGCAATAGTGCTGCTTGGGGTATTCCAGCAGGCTTAAGAACACAAGAACGGCCATAGTGGGTCAGACCAAAGGTCCATCTAGCCCAGTATCCTGTCTACCGACAGTGGCCAATGCCAGGTGCCTCAGAGGGAATGAACAGAACAGGGAATCATCAAGTGATCCATCCCGTCGCCCATTCCCAGCTTCTGGCAAACAGAGGCTAGGGACACCATCCCTGCCCATCCTGGCCAATAGCCATTGATGGGTCTAACCTCCATGAACTTATCTAGTTCCTTTTTGAACCCTGTTATAGTCTTAATGGGCTTCCCCAATTAGTGCTCTTACTGCCCCCAGGATCTAGACCAGACCTATTCCATCCTAAGCTAACTGACCCCTCCTCTAACCCATTTCAAGGCTCAAAACAATCCCAACCCCAACCTCAGCTTGACCTACCCAACCACGATGCTGCTTGAAGGCATCACAACTTCCCTGCTTGGTGCTCTATTACCCAGGAGTCCTGATTCCAGAGCTCTTGGGGGTGGTTTATTTCCGCTTCTCAGGGGAGCCCAGGGCACAGTGGGTCAGGGCCTGGGAGTTTTTAATCAGGGCTGCGTGGGCACCCAGGCAGTCGGATCATTAGAGTTCAGAGTGGGGGACCTCCCTTTGGAGCCTCACGGCCATGAGTGGAGCAGCTCCCAGGGTCCTGGGCCATGAGCAGCCACTGCCACCCTCGCAGCAGGGAGTTGCATTCCTTGCTCTGCTCTGGGCACTTGTGATAGTATCAGCCGGTGCAGGAGAAAACAAAACCTGGAATTCAGGTCTCAGGGCCTACAAGGGTTTCTCCCTTCACCTTTTGGGATTGGAAGGACCCAGCTACAGGCAGAGGACTGCCAGGAGTTAGGGTTTCCGGGCCCTACATGTCCAGCCTGGGAACTTCCACTTGCCTTTAGAACAAGGAGAAAACATCTGTTCCTCTAGGGGATTTAACACTGGATCACTTCAACACATCATAGGAATGGGCAGGATCTACAGCAGGGGATTGCAAAGGTGGGATTCCTTGTGTTGCATAGAAGAGTGGCTTCCCACGGGCCAGGGCTCCAGCCAGCCCTCTGAGAAGCACGCGGATCCTGCAGTGCAGTGCAATAAGCGTGTGGACTGGGAAATGGGTTTGAAATGGTTGTCTCCTCACGACTGAAACGGCTTTCCTGGCTCAGACAGTCGAATAACCTCCCAGAAAACAGCAGCAGGTGGGACCCCAGACCACTCACTCCTGGCCCAGGGAGATGAGAGAGGAGACTGCGCAGTTGGAGACCCCCTCGGAAGCAATTCAGACAACGGGGGAAGGGGACGCGGCCCTCTCCAGTTGGAGATGTCCCCAGTACTGACAGATTGCATGGATGGATGCAGGGCTGCCGTAGCCGGGTCAGTCCCAGGATACTGGGGAGACAAAGTGGGTGAGGGAATGTCTTTTATTGGACCAACTTCTGTTGCGGAGAGACCCAAGCTTTTGAGCTTAAACCTGACCCGAAGAAGAGCTCTGGGTAAACTCCAAAGCTGGTCTCTCTCACCAACAGAAGTTGGTCCAATAAAAGACATTCCCTCCCCCACCTTTCTCAAGTGCCCTGAGAAATCCCAGCACGTGGGGTGGAATATTACAGTGCTCTTTGAGCTAGGGCAGTCTCTCAGAGCAAGACCAAAGGCTCAAGTCTAGTTGTCCATGTCCTGTCAGACAAAGGGGAGCCCAGGCTGCCTCCTGGGGGTGCACACAGCACCCCACGATGCTGGCAAGCTACTGCACAGTGATCACACAGAGTCCTGGCAGTCCCCGAGGCTGGGAACTCCTGGGGTTCTTAGCCCACCACCCAGCCTGTCAGGGCATTGCAGACACACTGCCTCTGCTTCCCCAGCTGTAAAGGGGGGGGTCGCGTTCCCCTCCCCCACAGGACAGAGCTGGGAGAATGACATGCGTGCTCGGAATGCGATGGACTATCCAGAAACCCAGCAGCAGTGGGAAAAGGAGACTTGTCTGTAGAAGGCGCAAGAGAGAGGTGGGGAGGGGGTGGATTGGGAGCTGGGTCCAGCACTGGAGAGACTGGCAAGAAGACAGGTCCCTTTATACCCGGAGAACAGCCGGGATGGAATGAGGAAAACCCATTTGCCTCCAGAGCAACGCCGGTTCCGCCTTTGAATTCTAGCGCAGGGTGCGAACTGCAAGCCCTGCCCTCAATGTGCTGCAGCCGGGCCTGGCCTGGCGCCCTCCGGCCCTTTCCCCTCCAGCCTGAGGATAGACGAGGGGAGGTGTAGCCATGGGAGCCTAAGGTCGCTGGCCTGCAGCATGGCTTAGATCCCTCAGGTCTGTGCATCTTAAGACAGACTGTAGGCATCTCCCACTCAATCTGAAGACAAACGACTCCCCATCCACTGTATTTCTGCATTTTGGCTCCTTCTCACGCTTTGTGCTTCAGCCCAGGCTGAGCACGGGGGCTCCCTGAACACAGCTCTTGCTTGTTAAGCTCTGCTCCCCGGCCACAGGGCCTGGGTCAGCAGGCCAGCCCAGTAAATCTCGCCTGCTGCTGCGAGAGGCTGAGCAAGGCCTGGAACAAAACCGTGAGCTGATGGCCCAGCTGTCCTGGGGCGGGCAGGGTGGGGGGAGGAGATGGTCACTTAGAAACTGCCGAGCAACGGAAGGCCGCATTGATCCAGCCAGGCCAGGCCTTGTCCAGAGGGCAGGGCCGTTCAATAAAGGGGCCAGGCTCCCACCTGCACAGGGACACACAAGGGCCAGTGTGAAGGAATCAGGCAGCCAGTGGAATCTCACTGACAATGGGAGGCAGGGCAGGGGCTGCAGATGTCTGGGCTTTGGAGCGGTGCCCCTCCTCCCTGCCCTCCCCGGCTGGAGCTTTGAAACTGCCTTTTACCGAGGAGCTGGCTCAGGCCCCTCGCTGCTGCAGCCACCCCCTTCCCCCAGCCTGCTCCCCTTTAGCCAGGCCATACTCCGAGGCTCTCTAGCGTGGGGGGAGGCTGAGTGCAGGCTGGAGGCCAGTGGGGCCCAGAGCTGAAGCATGTTAGGACTCCTGGCTGCAGCTCCGCGCTGGTGGCTGCACTCATGGCAGAGGGAGCTGCTGCAGGGGCATCCGAGCCAGGCAGGCAACCAGCGGACAGCTCTGTGCATGACTCCACTGTGGCCTGCACGGGGACAGGACAGCACAGGGCTGGCGAGCAGGAGACAGTGCCTGATGTGTCGGCCCAGCCGGACGGGTGAGAGGGAGCTGATCCCAGAAGCGATACGGTGCCCAGCTGGGAGCAAGGGCGATCCAGCATGAGGCAGGGTGCATGCATACAGCCGCCAGGAGCCAGGGCAGGCTAAGCACATTGGGAGAAGGCGGCGAGAGATGGGGGCACCACAGTCAGCAAAGGCCAGATTATGTCTAAGGCCCCTGCTTTCCTTAATGTAACATCTCCCAGCCCCCATGGCTGGCCCCCAGCTCTCCCCTCCACTTGCAGTGACAGTGGCAGAGAGACCCCCTCCCCGAGTGGCAGGGGCAGCACCTCTCTCTCCAGGAATGGCAAAGGGCCCCCCATCTACCCCCAAGAGACAGAAAGGGGACCCCCCCAGTACTCACATCACAGCTGCTGCCGGATCTTGGGGAGATGAGCTGGGCCGGCTGCACTTTTCTCCACCTACCCCGCAGCTCTCTGCTGGTACGGTGTGTGGCTGGAGGTGCGTCGAGTAGTTAGCACCCCCTGGAGCTGGAAGGGCAGTTCACCCTCGGCGCTAGCGGTTCAGGTTTCTGCACACTCAGGTCCCATTGTCAGTGTTTCTTGCACAACCAGGACTAATTTTTTCCCCCCTTTTAAAAACACCAGCCTGGGCTTTCAGTCCCACGACTCCCACAGCCTGGGCCCTGCCACAGCCCATAGCGCTTTTATTTAACCCAACCTTGGGATCAGTGGACAGGCACTCGTTGCCAAGGCTAGCACAGGTGCTGGGCAAAAGCAACAGTTCTAGTTAAGGCAGCCTGAGGCTGGCAGTCAGGGGCCCCGAACCCGCAGCAGTGCAGTGCAGAGCAGAACATCCCTTTCCAAGGGAGGGCAGTGAAGCCCTGCCACTCACTGCGGGCAGCAGCACTGGCACCCCCATCGGACAGGCCTGGCCTTTCCCAGACACCGCGGCTCTCGCTGATCAGCTTCCCTGCGTGCAGGATCTACGTGGGTACCGAGGAGGCGCCCCCCCCCCCATTCCTGCAACGAATCACTGACCCTGCCCTGCTTCCTTTAGCTAAGGGAGGGAATCGAACAGCTGCTCCCCTGAGTCCTGCAGGGAAAGATCACGACAGGTAACAGCTCCATGCTGCACCAGGCCGCACGTCCAAGGCCAAACGCAGAGGTGCCGTAAGAAGGGGTAGAGGAGTCTCTACAGCTCCAGCAGGTAACTGCTTACAATCAGAAGCATCTGACCTTTGCTCCGAACATGTTGAGATCCCTGCAGTTTCCTCTGTCCTGGGGCAAAACTCTCACTCAGCCTGCCGGGGAAACGAAGTTAGCTGGGTCTCCCTACTGGCTAGACAGGGGAAGAGAATGTCAATTCCTAGAGTTCTCTGCTGCTAGCCTTCCCCTTCCAGAACCACAGCAGGGCAGGCTGGGAAGAGAGGCCCGAGGTCACAGATGTGTGGGACCCATTCAGAGACGGAAGCTTCTCCAGCCCAGAAAGCGATAGGGCCCAGCAGTTTTTAAGGAGACCCTGAGCCACAGCAGTGCCCAAATGCACAGACTGGCAGGAGCATGGATCGTTTCTATCTCTGTGTTTGTAGGACAGTGGGGCCCTGATGCTGATCAGGGTCTCTGGGCACAACCTACAGAAGGCAGAGTCAGACGTGGATTGTCAGCCTCAGTCCCTTAGCTGAACGTAGGCCTGAACACTGCCTAATTCCTTCGCTCCGGGTCAGGACCCTGGCTATCGGACTGGCAAGACTGGGGCTCTAAGCCCCAGGCGTTAAAGAGGAGAAGCCTCAGGATTTAGGGCAGGGAATGGATCTGACACGTTTATCTCATCTCCTCCTTCCGGCCCCCGCCTCTGGGGCATATTTTCTGGCTCCGTTATACTTGGCATAGGACAGGCAACACACAGCAGGCTAGCCCTGATCACCTTCATTTCTCCCTGCCCAGCACCTCTGCTCCTCCCCCCGCCCTTTCCACCTGCTCTGAGCAGTGACAGGCCTCCAGGGAACCCTCTGTCCTATTCCCCACCCACCTTGCAACGCGAGCTCTAGTGCTTCCTTCTTAGGTAGGTCACGGCTTCTCTTCCATCAGCAGCTGCTGGGTTCGGTTCTTCATGGAAGCAGCAAGCCTTCCACCCCTTGTCTTGCCAGGCAGCAGCACCCCCTGGCAGGTGGATCTCCTCCCCAGAGGTCACAACAGGTGGTGTTCCCACCATGCAGCTCTCCCTGGCACGGTGGGACCGCCAGCGCCCTGCAAGTCACTAGAAGCGCCAGCAATGCTCTCCCCAGAGACGCTTCACAGGGGCAGGAGACAAAGCGCAAACAGCCACTTCCACTAGTGCCACTGCCGCTTTGCTATTGGCCAAGGAGGGGTCACGTGATCTAAGCCAAGCCGATCGAGTGGGATTCTCAAAGCCACCTCAGCTGTGGCTCCCCGACTCCCATGAGATGTTAACAGGAGAGGAAGGATGTTAGGGCCCAGGCTGAGACCCAGGGTCAATTCTCTGCTCTGCCACAGACCCCGTGTGACCTTGGGCAGGTCGCTGTGTGCCTCAGTTTCCCATCTGTACAATGGGGATAATGGTTCAACTCTGCCCCCTGGGGCTTTGTGCGGATGAGGACAAAGGTGGACTGGTGCTCCGATACGAGGGGAATGGGGGCCAGATGAGTACATCCAACTCCTCCAGGCAGCCAGCCCCACCCTTCCTCTCTGTCAGGGGCCAAGTCAGTCACGTGAGTGTGTAGCAAACAGAGGGAGTGATTGGACAGTTCTCAGAGAAAAGCACTTTCCTAGGCTAAGAGAAAGCGACCCCCCAGCCCACTAGGCAGTGATGCTGGAGGTCACTTTTTAGCTTAAAAGTAATGAACCTCATCTGCACTCAACACATTCCAGGCAGGACTGCACCCAGAGCAGGGGCCAGGCGACCCCCGATCCGCTGCCCTGGGGTAACGAGTGTCCTCCCCGCTGGGGCCCAAAGGGAGAGGTGAGCTCCCTCACCCACTTAACACCAAGGATCAGACCCAGACAGCTCCTCCATCCTTCGAGATGGTTTAATATGAGAGAAAGCGAATCCACAATACAAAATTTAAAAACCAGCCCCTTGGTTTTCCCCCTCCCCTTTTTTCTACCCATTTAGGAGATGACAAAAAATGAAATAAAAGAAGGGAGCGCGGCTGCCCAAAGCGCTGCGTGGCCGTGGACAAGCCCCAGGTGGAACGTCGGGATGGCAGAAAGACTTCAGACAGAGATGTGGCTTACAGAGATTCTCCCATCCCGACACACACACACACACACACACACCACGATGCTGATACACAATTGGTCTTTTTATCTTTATCCCTTGCGATGGGGCCTGGATCCCAGCCTGGCCCCGACACGCCCATCCTGGCCCAGGCGTGCAAGGTCACTTCTCTTTTTTATCCGTTTCCATCCTTGCGTCTTTGGAGTCCCCAGGCTCCTCCTTTGGCGTGGAATTCTCCTCATAGCTGAGGGCAAGAGAAGGAGAGGATGTTGGGAGTTAAGCAGCTGCAGTTCTTAGGAAAGTCAGCGGGTGGGGACCGTGTGGATCAGGACCAAGGGCACTAGCACTGTCGGCCAGCTGCACAGAGAGCGGAGCTTTCCAGCCCGCCCCTAGCAGTGCAGATCACTGGGCTGTACACACTCCACGCAGGTGGGGAGAACAGCTCCCACGGTCACTGCCGTGTTACAGCGCCGGACAGTGGATTCAGCTGAAGTCACTGGGACAGGGGAGACTGACAACGGCCATCCTGAAGACAACGTAAGATGCACTGTCGTACCTCCCTCCCTCCCCTCCCCAAATATACATTCCAAACCGAGAAGAGGGGATTTCACCAGGGCAGCAAGGCGCACACGCAGATACACTAACACATGGTCCAGTCGGCCCAGTGAGCACGCCCGCCGACGGACACCCGCTCTCGGTCAAGGGACTGAGAATTCAGCTCAAGGCAGCCCTGGCTTGTGTAGGTGGTACATGGATCTGATAGCGCTGGCTCCCAGCGCCACGCAGAACATTCGGACATCCTGAATAAAAGCACTGCCCCTCGACACTGCCCCTCTGTACAACGTGGCATTGGCCTTTTCACCAGGCCAGACGGGCCAGGCTGCGAAGAGCACGTGTGCCTGGGACAAGTGACTTCAGCTAAGCCAGCAGCCGGGGGGCAGGTTATTCAGTAAGGCAGATTTGGGTTTCTTCTTTCGGGTGGCTGGCTCTGGCTGTATGAAGGGAAGAGCGTCCGCGGGGCCGTTCAGGGATTGGTTCCCTGGGGCACCAGAGGAGAACCTGGTAGCAAGGCCTTCAGGCAGACGGTGGAGAGCTGAACACGTGCAATGCTGCCACCCACGCCTCGGACACCTCTGAACTAACAACACCAGGCACTTGATCCTGTGCATTGGGCTCATGAGCTGGGTTCAGACTGGGCAAGCGGGTGGCCTGAAGGTGCTCTGGCATATAGTGTGGGGACCCAGGATGCCGTCAGAGGAAGGGCACCAGCTCAAAGGCGGAAAGAGTGAGACCAGCCCATCGCAGCGAGGCAGATGGCCACAGCACAAGCCAGACACTGTGGAGCTGGGAAGGAGTTTGACAGAACTGGAGAGACCCTACCTGGCCAGACAGAGACAGACAAAGAAAGGGCATCAGGTGCGATTGCTACATGGCGCTGGGGCTTTGCTGCCGGCGTCGGCGGGGACAGGACAGTTTCTGCTGCATGGAATCGGCAAGGCTGGCCGGAGAACCCGACACGGTTGGGAAGTGGGTAAGTCTCGGTGTGTGTGGCAAGATTTCAGCAGAGGATTCATAGCTGCAGGAAAGACAGGAAGCAGGAAGGGGACAGGGAGGAATGGAATAGAAGGGAAAGAGAAAGAAAGGAATAAGAATCGCTTTGAGTGACAGGTCTGCAAACACTCCGCCCTGCAAAGCCTGCTTGCTGTCTCGTAACCCGCACTTCCGGCCCCAGCACTGGGATGAGCTGTACTCTGGGTACTGTATGAGAGCCCTGGGGGCGCGAGCCTACACGAGTGCAGCTGTATGAGGCATGAGGGGCCGAGGTCTATGGCATGGCCGTACCTGCAGTGTGACCACGGAGAGCAAATGGACAGGGCTCAGCAGGAGAATAGAATTGGGCACCAATGCACAGAAATGCACACAGGGTAGGGCCAGGCCCAGAGGCCTTTGAGAGGCAGCAGACCAGTGCATGCAAAAGCTCTTCCATACAGGTCTAGGCCGGCTGCTGCACTCGCTATCGGATTTCCTGGGATTAATTCAAAGCACAAAGGGAGATGGGAGGTTGGGGACCTGCCTAAGAGGGCTCTGCAGGGACATGAACCCCAGAGAGTTCGCTCCAAGCTGGGTGCCGCCTAGCTCTGCTCCAGCCTGCATTTCCCTCCCCCCCCAGATCCCATATAGCTAACTGTTCCCCCGGCTTCTTCTCCCATGTCTTCCTGGCTGCCTCGCCAATCCCCTCCGTAGCCAGGCACAGCACCGCCCCCCTCCTCTTAGGGCACTGGTTCTGTGAAGCCCAGCAGTGTGTTTACAACTGCCCGGCCATTGAAAATCCCGCTGCACTGAGCAGCAATTCTACTGTTTGGGCACCTGGTGCCGTCCAAAACCCGTAAGCGCCTCAGAGCAGAGCCACGTCTCCGCGTTCAATACACACTGGAAACCGCAAGGGACTGCGGGCCGAGAGCCCGGGCCCATCCTCAGACTGAGGTGTGCTGCCAGAAGCACAGGTGGCTGATGGAGACGCATGGAGCAGCTCCCCATCTCAAATCACAGACTTTCAGCGCTCACAGGAACACAGGCTGCATCAAAGCAACCTAGGATCCTACACCTGGTGGAATTCCTAGGGTGGGGAGGCTTCCGTCCCTCCAGGCACATGAGCTCTATCAAGTTCCATTTCCTCCTCCAAATACTGGAGCAGTTTCAAGAGATGCTGGACCCTAGAAACTTTCCTAAGACATCCAACCCCCGCGCTCTCTGCAAGACAGCCGACTCCCGGAGATGCAGAATGCTGCGTCCGCCTCCAAGATGCTAGGAGGGTATCGCTCTTTCCTAGCAAGTTAGTTCTAAGGGGGGCTCGCTAACAATTGAGAGTCACACCGGGGTAAGAGCTATATGCGGCGTCCATGCCGGCCCACCGCTCCGGAACATTAACCCTTCTCGCTCTGCCACATGAGTCCACGAGCTCCTTGCTCAAATACTGCGTGTGCAAGCAGCTTGTCTCTCACCAGAGCCATCTCTAGCACGGGAGGGGATGCTGCAGCAGGCTGGTGAGTCACAGGCGTGTGTGAAAAGTGGCTGCAGGATACCAGGTGCACAGGAAGGATGAAGCCAGAACACACAGTGCCTGCAGCAGCGACTGTCAGAAGCAAACATCAAAGAGCAGGCAGGTGCTGAAGGGACTGGGAAAAGGGGAGAAGTCCCAGCGAAGAGCCACAGTGGGGAAGACGCACAGAAGCATTCCCTGGGCTAGGAGATGGGGAGGGAAAGACTGGTTCCACTGGCATCCAGCAGGTGAATGACAACTTGCCCCTTTACTTTACCACACTTTTGCCCCCATTAGTTTCTGACCAATTGTGTGTCACTCCAGTGGGTTCAGGCCAGCTGCCAGACCTGGAGCCGCAGGCCCCCTCTGAGCAGACAGAGGCCACAATGCAAGGAGCTCGCGTTTCCATGTGCCATGGACTGTCCAAGTTCTCCCGTGACACGTGAGAAGGACGCCAGCTCTGGGGAGGAACTTACAGGGCTCTATTGTGGCTGGGAGGGTGCAGGACCCCCCATGGCTGGGACAGGCCAGCCAGAAGGTGCTGGAGCCAGACTGAAGGGCGCCTCCAGTTGCTGGCCAGCAGGGCTAGAAGCGCCCCCTCTGCAGAGCCAGGGGCGGGAGTAGCACAGAGAAGATGGCTACATAGCTAGGACCTGGATGATTAAACTGGCCTGGTGGCACCCGTGATGATGAAGCATGCCATTACCTCTCCAGGCTCCACGGCTGGCCTGGCTCTGCTCCCTTCCCCCAGCGGGCACTGGGTGCTGACGAGCCAGGTGTGCTGGCCCACCCTCTGACTTCACTCCAGCTCATCGGAAGAGTGAGTCAGAGTTCACGGTGCAGAGCGATACCAGAGGCCTCACCTGTGTTCCAGCCCTGGCGCTCCCACACAGCTACCCAGGAGGAGGGTAGGGACCGGGCTAGAGGAGGAACGCTCCAGGGAGACGTGTATGAACACAGATTCGCTCCCTCCACCCGTACACGCGCCCACGCGCCCACAGCATGCCCAGATGCACTCGTCCGTTTGCCTGCGCCCCAGCATGGGAACACCTGCACATTTCAGGCACTCCCAGCACTGCTGGCTAGGGAGCCGTGCCAGAGGCGGACTTACCTGAACATTTCGGTTACTTCTCCCTTCACCAAGGCCACGAGGAGAGGGAACCCAATGCAGGCAGGGACCAGATACAGCAGGGCTGGCTGAGGGGGAGGAAAAACTGAGGCAATTACTGCATCCAACAGCCGGAAAAACCAACACAGCCTTCAGCAGAGGCCCTTGGGGAGGAACGGGACTGGCTCGTCTCAGTCCCCAGATTATGGAGTAAGTCACACACGAGGGAACGCTGGGCACGGCTCAGGGCTAGGGCTCAGTGTCAGATCTTTCCTTTATGCTCCAGAAATCTGTAAGCATCGAGTCCCAACATACCCTGACGCCCGGGTAAGAACGTGACCAGAAGTCCCACACTCTGGCCCAGCACTCCCAGCGCAGAGCACTTCCAGGAAGGGGCAGGTGACACTTTACAGGTGCTGACTTTCTGATAGCCAAGGTCCCGTCTGCTTGTCTAGCACCCACCTGGATGGGGACTAATGATCTGGGGATATGGCCCTGGAGGAGGAGCGGAGAACCCCCAAGTACTGACCACCCCACTGCACCAGGCTAACGGAGTTATGTGCTGAGGGCACAGCGGCTGCCACGCTCGCCCATAGTTTCCACATCTTGTTCATTCCTCCCTCCCCTGCAGGGGGCAGCGGGGAAGCATTGAAACTAGCCGGGTATTTCTGCTGCGCTTGCACCTGCTCTTGCGATCCAGAGACGAGCCCAGGAGAACATGCCGATACTCCCCGTTACTAAGGAGCAGGCGGTTCTCAGCGCACGAGCAGAGCTCCCCACTGATGTGATGGAGTCGCAAGGCCAGGCAGAACCAGCCCCCTCCTCCAGAAGACAGGAAAGTGCAGTTATACTCAGAGATGCCCACAGCAGGCTCCACCTTTAGTGCCTGGGAATCCCAGAGCCAGTTTGCCCAATTTATAATCGGAGACAATTCATCAATGCACACTTCACCCGGGAGCTGAAAACCCTGCTGGCCTGGCTGCCTCCTGCGTCACCCCTGGCAGGACACACCCTGCAGGAGGATCTTAGCAGAGTTTTGCAGATGCATGAGGCTCTGCTGTGCTAGCAGCAGTGAACAGATAGCACTCCGAGGGGCAGGCCCTAGTAACCTTTGCATTTAATGCAGTCTCTCCTCAGCCAGGTGCTCCACTCTGTTACGAAGCGCGCACCCCCAATATGAAAAGGCAAAGCGGAGCGGCTGTGTCTAGCATCTCAGGGTGGTCACCACACAATCTCAGCTCAGAGATAGAGTCGATCCTCTGTCCCCCTGATTGTAACGCAAGTTCTGACCAAGCTTCCCCAACCTGCTGCTGCACTTGGCTGCCTGAGGCAGAGCGGTAATGGGCAGGGCACAGAAGACAGGGGATTCGCCGCCCTTGATGGCCGGGGACTGCAAACTGTGCAGTGGAAGGCGTGTCTTACAGATCCTCACTGCACAAACACAGGGAGAGCTTGTGGCCAAAACTGCAGTTTTGCAGCTCCTTTGATAGCGTGAGGCGAGGCCAGTTGGACAGCAAGCTTACCTGGGCATGTTTGAAGATGTGCATGATGAAGATGGTCAGGCCCAGTCCAAAGATGTATGCCACAAAGCTGGTGTAGAAGTACGTGTGCGTGTTCTTCTTTAAACTACAGGGGAGGGAAAAGAGCAGAATTAACATGTGCCCCAAACCACTCCAATTTATGGGATTTGCGAGCTTTATCAGGACAGATCTGCAGCTGCCTAGCAATCTAGTGGCAACACATCCACACAGGAGACTGACATCCAGGCTGGCAGAGACCGGCGGCACCATTACTCCTGAACAGCCCTTCTGCCCGTGCTCGGAGTGGTGCAGAGAGGATCTGGTGAGAGCACAGTCCAGTCCTGGAGGGGAGGCTACCATGACACGAGGTCTCTGGAAGGATCCTGGAACCCCCAGTCCTTACCCAATAAAAACACAAAGTGTCCTGCAGTCTTACCCCATTAACATGAGCGAGGAAGCTGCAGTGAGAAGCCCTCCACCAAGGGAGCAGCTCATAGACTCAGACTTTAAGGTCAGAAGGGACCAGTATGATCATCTAGTCTGACCTCCTGCATGATGCAGGCCACAAAAGCTGACCCACCCCCTTTCCCTTGACTCAGCTGTTGAAGTCCCCAAATCCTGTGATTTAAAGACTTCAAGTCGCAGAAAATCCTCCAGCTAGCGACCCGCTGCCCCATGCTGCGGAGGAAGGTGAAAAACCTCCAGGGCCTCTGCCAATCTACCCTGGAGGAAAATTCCTTCCCGACCCCAAATATGGTGATCAGTAGAACCCCGAGCATGCAGGCAAGATTCTCCAGCCAGACCCTCATTGACCATTGATACTATTTACCAGCGATGGCACGTTGTTGATTAATTTACTAAAATCACGTTATCCCATCAAACCATTCCCTCCATAAACTTATCAAACTTAATCTTAAAGCCAGAGAGGTCTTTCGCCCCCACGGTTTCCCTCGGAAGGCTGTTCCAGAACTTCACCCCTCTGATGGTTAGAAACCTTCGTCTAATTTCAAGCCTAAACTTCCCCACCGCCAGTTTATAGCCATTCGTTCTCGTGTCCACATTAGTACTGAGCTGAAATAATTCCTCTCCCTCCCTGGTATTTATCCCTCTGATATATTTAAAGAGAGCAATCATATCCCTGTATCTCCCTGCACCTATTCCCCGGCTGGGCAGCTGTTTTACTACAGGCTAGGCCGGGGCAGCAGCTGCAGGCAGAAGCACCCACAGCACTTCCAGCCCTGCACGGATCCATGTGGCAAGTGGAGCGTTTGAGGAGGAGTGGGAACCTGAGGGAGGCATGTTCAGTCGCCCATCTTCCAAGTGACGCAAGGTGACCACTGAGAAGTAGAGTCCCAGAGGCAGGCCGAACGCCGTGAGGGAAGGCCCTGCTTTCCCTACACATGGGAAAAACACAGCCCTGGCAACAGATGCGCACAGACAATGGGTCACATGTCCGGAGAAGTGCTTCTTGTGCGTGTGAGCGACAGGACCACTCCCAACAGCTTCTCACTGGCCTACTCCATCGGCAACAGTGACCCTGAGCGCTCCTCTTCCCCGTCTCCATGTGCCCAACCACCCCAGTATTGCTGCCTCGCCTCCACTTCTCCCAGCTCCACCACAGCGGTCTCCTCTTTGCTCTTCCTCCAGGCCCAGCCCGTGCGGAATGCTGCTCTCACATGCACAAACGCAGCAGAGTTTCCAGGGTCAAACAACGTGACAGGGCCCCAGTCATTTCAGGGTCCAGATCACAAGTGACCACCCCCTGCCCATGGACTTTCCTGGTCCTCACAGACCTGATCTTTCTGGGCTTGTCTAGCACCAGGCTCTTTTCAGTCACAACGATTGTGGCCTTCTCCTTTGTTCTTCTGCTTTCTAGACTAACCCCGTGGCCTCCTGTCAAAGCTTTCCCATCTCAAGGCTCAGTGAGAGACGTCTGGCCACCTTGGCCTTCCTCCTCTAGTTCAGCAAAGCACTCTGGGGCAACTTACACAAATGCAGTGCAAAACAAAGCTGTCCTGTAGACATGCTCCTAGAGGCACAGCTCACCTGATGTCAAAACGCAGCAGCAGAGCAATGAAGATCCCTGAGGGGCAGAAACGCAGAGTTAGAGAACGGGATGGAGAGATCACCTATCTGACAGCTGGTGCCGAATGCAGGGATGGGATGATTTTATACCTGGCCACAACCACAAGCACATTTGGGACCACAGCACCCCCTTGTGGCTGAATTCAATATTGGTCCAGTTCTAGCAAAACAATTCCTGACTCCCTTGGTATTGTAAAGCAGTGGTTCTCAACCAGGGCACATGTACCCTGGGGGTACACGGAGGACTTCCAGGGGGTATGTCAACTCATCTTGGCTCCATAAAAAGCCCTAGCGAAGTCAGTACAAACTAAAATTTCATACAATAACTTGTTTATACTGCAAAAAGAAGAACAGGAGTACTTGTGGCACCTTAGAGACTAACAAATTTATTAGAGCATAAGCTTTCGTGGACTACAGCCCACTTCTTCGGATGCATATAGAATGGAACATATAATGAGGAGATATATATACACACATACAGAGAGCATAAACAGGTGGGAGTTGTCTTACCAACTCTGAGAGGCCAATTAATTAAGAGAAAAAAAAAAAAAACTTTTGAAGTGATAATCAAGCTAGCCGAGTACAGACAGTGTGATAAGAAGTGTGAGAGTACTTACAAGGGGAGAAAGAGTCAACGTTTGTAATGGCTCAGCCATTCCCAGTCCTTATTCAAACCGGAGTTGATTGTGTCTAGTTTGCATATCAATTCTAGCTCTGCAGTCTCTCTTTGGAGTCTGTTTTTGAAGTTTTTCTGTTGTAATATAGCCACCCGCAGGTCTGTCACTGAATGACCAGACAGGTTAAAGTGTTCTCCCACTGGTTTTTGAGTATTTTGATTCCTGATGTCAGATTTGTGTCCATTAATTCTTTTGCGTAGAGACTGTCCGGTTTGGCCAATGTACATGGCAGAGGGGCATTGCTGGCACATGATGGCATATATCACATTGGTAGATGTGCAGGTGAACGAGCCCCTGATGGTATGGCTGATGTGATTAGGTCCTATGATGATGTCACTTGAATAGATATGTGGACAGAGTTGGCATCGGGGTTTGTTACAAGGATAGGTTCCTGGGTTAGTGGTTTTGTTCAGTGATGTGTGGTTGCTGGTGAGTATTTGCTTTAGGTTGGGGGGTTGTCTGTAAGCGAGGACAGGTCTGTCTCCCAAGATCTGTGAGAGTAAAGGATCATCTTTGAGGATAGGTTGTAGATCTCTGATGATGCGCTGGAGAGGTTTTAGTTGGGGGCTGAAGGTGACAGCTAGTTAGTCTCTAAGGTGCCACAAGTACTCCTGTTCTTCTTTTTGCGGATACAGACTAACACGGCTGTTACTCTGAAACTTGTTTATACTGCTCTATATACGGAAATCTAAGTACAGTATTTATATTCCAATTGATTTTATAATTTGATGGTAACAATGAGAACGTCAGCCATTGTTCAGTAACAGTGGCTGTGGCCACTTTTGTATTCTTATGTCTGATTTTGTAAGCAGGTAGTTTTTAAGTGAGGTGTAACTTGGGGGTACGCAAGACAAGTCCCACTCCTGAAAGGGGTACAGGAGTCTGGACAGGTTGAGAGCACTCAACCCCAACCCCTCGCTGCAAAGGGAAACGGCAGGAGGGAGAGGCACTGAAGATCAGGGGAGTAAAATACAGGGGCACTATGCTGGGGTACAGGGCAGAGCAAGCCACAGGAGAGAACGCACCCAAACCCACATGCTCACCCCTCTTCCTTTCAGACAAGTGGTCCTTAGCCTGGAATTCAAACTGGTGACCAAGTGCTGCTGTCTCCATCACCATGCTGGGCAGCACCCGAGCACATTCCTTAAGGAACACTTCCCTGGCCCTAACCTACCAGGCCGCTCACTAGAGCTAGATTACGAGACCAGGCCCAGCACATCTGCGAGCACCACTAGCTGTGCTGTCAGAAGCTCCCCCCTTCAGAGAACACTTTTCAGTCTAAAATGCTTCCCACCAGTTCCTTCCCTAGGGGCCTACGGTAGCAGTCGGGAGGGAAAGGGATCTCCTGAGAGTCCAAACCCTGAGAGGGGGGCGGCAGCAAATCCCTGCATCAGCGCTCCTAAGGAGCACAGCCCAGGCCAGCCAGCCAGCCCCAGCTCCCGGCACGGCTGACTTGAGAAGGTCTCCAGCAGCCCCACGCTGCGAGCCTGCAGCAGGCTCTATATCAGTGCATATAACGGAGCCATCTGGCGCTAGGACTGGC
Organism: Trachemys scripta elegans; assembly: GCF_013100865.1. NCBI lineage: Eukaryota > Metazoa > Chordata > Testudines > Emydidae > Trachemys > Trachemys scripta. Next base: position 2,531,315 of record NC_048309.1, read on the forward strand.
AATGGCCTTGCTGCAGATCAGCATGGCAAACAAACTCCACAGCTATCATGACAGCTCCAATGCCAACACCTGGCTTCCCTCTACAACCTTTCCCATATGCCTTCCCCTCTCCTTACTCCCTCTCCTACTCCCAGCCTCAGGCTCCCCAAAAGCCAAGGGCTTCTCCAATCTCCCTTTGACAGCCTCCATTCTGGGCTCCCCCCACTTCAGAACCACGAGACCTTGTCCTCATTCAGCTCTTATGCAGAGGATTCCCTGGTTGACCTGTAGCCATTCAGCCGGATTTGTAGTGTACACTCCACACCCAGGCCCCAGCAGGCCAGAGTCCAGGCACCAAAATCGCATCCTTGGTCGAGTAACACACGTTCTATTAACACACCATCCATTCATCTTTACCTGGAATTACAACATCTCCAAGGCCCAACATGGCAAAGTTGTCAGCCTCCAGCCCCTTCTCCAGCAGATCCTGGGGGAAAACCACTGGAAAAGCAGAGAGGGAGCATTAAAAAGGGGAAGAGCTCAAGTTTAAAAGCACAAACCCAGCTGATGCTTTGGTTGGAGATTAGCAGCAGGTGTGCATACGTACAGGAATGGAAAAAGGGGAAGGGGAAGGGATAGCTCAGTGGTTTGAGCACTAAACTAAACCCAGCATTGTGAGTTCAATCCTTGAGGGGGCCACTTAGGGATCTGGGGCAAAAATCTGTCTGGGGATTGGTCCTGCTTTGAGCAGGGGGTTGGACTAAATGATCTCCTGAGGTCCCATCCAACCCAGATATTTTATTTATAGATTGAGTTTGGAGAGCGCACATGCGCGCGCACACACACACACACACACACCTCGAGAGAGAGATTTTATTCTTTAATATCAACCCAGATATTTTATTTATAGATTGAGTTTGGAGAGAAAACTCTCATATATATATATACTCAATCTATAAATAAAATATCTGGGTTGATATTAAAGAATAAAATCTCTCTCTCGAGGTGTGTGTGTGTGTGTGTGTGTNCTTTAATATCAACCCAGATATTTTATTTATAGATTGAGTTTGGAGAGAAAACTCTCATATATATATATACTCAATCTATAAATAAAATATCTGGGTTGATATTAAAGAATAAAATCTCTCTCTCGAGGTGTGTGTGTGTGTGTGTGTGTGCGCGCGCGCATGTGCGCTCTCCAAACTCAATCTATTCTTATTGCCACAAAGCTGCATCAATTTACTGCATATCCCCCCTGCAGGCCCTGGAAAGCAAGGGAACAAGGAGATAAATCATTCAAATCCCATTCACACGCTACGCTTGCCAGCCAACACCCATAGCAGGTGAAAGGGGGACATATGCCCCGTCTACATGCAATTCTTCCATGCATGAAGGCTGGGCTCCTCCTGGTGAGCTGGGGAAGCAGAGGTATTAGGACATTCAGAGCTTCCTTTGGTGAAGCTGTCTTGATTGCCCTCATCTCAGGGTCAGGGTGGTTAAACACTGGAATAAATTGCCTGGGGAGGTTGTGGAATCTCCATCTCTGGAGATATTTAAGAGTAGGTTAGATAAATGTCTATCAGGGATGGTCTAGACAGTATTTGGTCCTGCCATGCGGCCAGGGGACTGGACTCTATGACCTCTCGAGGTCCCTTCCAGTCCTAGAATTTATGAATCTCGCAGGCAGCAGTGCTGTATGGCGCCAACTTGGGGGAAGATCACATTGAGGGGGCAAAGAAAGAGGAAGGTGGGAAGCCTCCAAGCATCCTGCTCTGGGTCCCCCAGCTGGAGAGGAGTCCAGTAGCGCTGCTCAGGTGGTTTGCAGAAGCTGCCGTCTCTGGAGACGAGCCAATAGTTTCAGTTCAAGACATTTCACAAGCTGAGCTGTCCCATCTAGGATGACATGGCGGGAGGGAGCAGGGAGACAGGAAAGAAGGCAGCGGATGGAGCATCATGAACAGACTATAGCTATCCAGGCCCCCGGGGGCCAAGAGTTCAAAGTGACCCATGACACGATAGGAATGCATGGCAGGGTTGTCTGGAGTGGGTGGGCTGTTTAGCTAAAGGAACCCAAAGAAACAGGCAACTCAGGAAAAAGGTGCAGTATGGTTCTTTCACTATATGTGAAAGCAGAGAGTCAAATATGGTAAAAATCGGATATGAATCCAACAGTCCCACAGACTTACTACAGACATTCCCTGCGTGACTAATAAGTGCACAGCAGTAGGAATATAGTACCGACCACCTGACCAGGATGGGGATGGTGACTCTTGGGAGATTCAAGATGCTACAAAAACAGAAACCCCAATAATAACAGGGATTTCAGCTCCCCCTGCATTGACTGGGAACACGTCACCTCAGGACAGGATGCAGAGATAAAATTTCTAGCAGCTAGTTCTGGAACCCACAAGGGGAGGGGCAATTCTTGATTTAGTCCTAGGCAGCGCACATGATCCGCTCAGTAACAGGCACCAGAACACCCTTGGAGGGGGGAAAACACCAAAGAAACCCACCACAGAAGCATTTCACTTCCGAAAGAGGAACTACACAAGTGATCCGGCTAGTTCGATGGAAATTAAAAAGAACCGTCACAAGAGTGAAATGCCTGCAAGCTGCATGGAAACTTTTTAAAAGATACTGTAACAGAGGCTCAAAATATATAAAACTAAAACTAGCTAAATGAAAACAAAAACAAAACAAGAAAAAAAAAACAGTAAGAGCCAAAACACGCCACCATGGTAAACAATAAAAAGACCTCCTTTAAAAACTGGAAGTCTAATCTTACTGAGGAAAATAGCAAGGAATGTAAACTCTGGCAAGTCAAGCGTAATTAGGCAGGCCAAAAAATAATTCGAAAAGCAACTAGCAAGAGAGAGACAAACTAACAGGAAATTTTTGTAAGTACATCAGAGGCAATAAGTCTGCCAAGCAACCAGTGGGGCCAGTGGACGATCAAAGTACTGACGGAGCACTCAAGGAAGCCAAGGCCTTTGCAGAGAAGCTAAATGAATCCTTTGCATCGGTCTTCACCGCCAAAGATGCGAGGGAGACTCCCCCACGTGAGCCATTCTTTTTAGGTGACAAATCTGAGGAACTGTCCCAGGTGGGGGTGTCACTAGAGGAGGTTTTGGAACAAACTGATAAATTAAACAGTCATAAGTCACCAGGACCAGATGGCATTCACCCAAGAGTTCTGAAATAATTCAAAGGTGAAACTGCAGACTACTAATTGTGGTACGTAATGTATTATTTAAATCAGCCTCTGTACCAGATGACTGGAGGATAGCTTATGTCACGCCAATTTTTTTTAAAAAGGCTCCAGCGGCAATCCTGGCAATTACAGACCAGATGAGTCTAATTTCAATACCAGGCAAATTGATTGCAACTATAGTAAAGAACAGAATGATTAGACACAGAGATGAACACAATATGTTGGGAAAGAGTTAACACAGCTTTTGTAAAGAGAAATCCTGCCTCAATCAATTCGAATTCTTTGAGCAGGTCAAACTTGTGGAAAGGGTGATCCAGGGGATATAGCGTACTTGGACCTTTAGGAAGCCTTTGAGAAGGTCCCTCACCAAAGGCTCTTAAGCAAAGTAAGCGGTCATGGGATAAGAGGGATGGTCCTCATGGACCAGTAGCTGGTTAAAAAGAGAGGAAACAAAGGGTAGGAATAAATAGTCAGTTTTCACAGAGGAGAGAGGTAAATAGCCAGGTCCCCCCAAGGATCTGTACTGGGACCAGTGATGTTCAACATATTCATAAATGATCTGGAAAAAGGGGTAAACTGGGAGATGGTGAAGTTTGCAGCTAATACAAAACTAGTCAAGATAGGGAAGTCCAAAGCAGACTGAGAAAAATTACAAAGGGATCTCACTAAACCGGGTGACCAGGCAAGAAAATGGCAGATGAAATTCAGTGTTGATAAGTACAAAGTCATGCACATTGGAAAACAATCCCATACATACAACATACAAAATGACTGGGTCTAAATTAACTGTTGCCACAAAAGAAAGATCTTGGAGTCATTGTGGATAGTTCTCTCAAAGCATCTGCTCAATGTGCAGTGGCAGTCAAAAAAGCTACCAATGTTAGGAACCACTAGGAAAGGGATAGACAAGACAGAAAATATCATGCCACTATATAAATCCATGGTATGTCCACACCTTGAATACTGCGTGCAGTTCTGGTCACCCCATCTCAAAAAAGATGTATTCGAACTGGAAAAGGAGAAGGGGCAACAAAAATGATTAGGGGTATGGAACAGCTTCCATATGAGGAGAGATTAAAAAGACTGGGACTGTTCATCTTGGAAAAGAGATGGGGGGGGATATGATATAGGTCTATAAAATCATGAATTTTGGCGTGGAGAAAGTGAATAAGGAAGTGTTAGTTACTCATTCACTTAACAGAAGAACCTGTGGTCACCCAGTGAAATTAATAGGCATTAGGTTTAAAACATACATAAGGAAGTACTTCTTCATATAACACAAAGTCAACCTGTGGAACTCCTTGCCAGGGGATACAGTGAAGGCCAAAGTATTACTGGGTTCAAAAAGGAATTAGATACATTCATGGAGGATGGGTCCATCAATGGCTATTAGCCAAGATGGTCAGGGATACAACCCATGCTCTGAGTGTCTCTAAACCTCTTACTTCTAGAAGCTGGGGCTGGACAACAGGAGATGATCAATTGCCCTGTTCTGTTCGCTCCCTCTTTAGCATCTGGCATTGTCCACTGTCGAAAGATAGGATACTGGTCTAGATGGACCATTGGTCTGAGCCAGTATAGCCGTTATGATGTTCAAAAGTGTTTCCTTTACTTTCTAAAACGATTAGCTGGGAGATTCCATTGTTCCCTGGAGAGTTACTAAGCCAAATCTGGAGACTAAGAGGGATTCTATGAGCCCACAGTGTCTCCTTGTTGCCAAGAAGGCTAACAGCATATTGGGCTGCATTAGTAGGAGCACTGCCAGCAGATCGAGGGACGTGATCATTCCCCTCTATTCGGCACTGGTGAGCCACATCTGGAGTATTGCGTCCAGTTTTGGGCCCCCCACTATAGAAAGGATGTGGACAAATTGGAGAGAGTCCAGCACAAGGCAATGAAAATGATTAGGGGGCCTGGGGCACATGACTTACAAGGAGAGGTTGAGGGAACTGGGCTTATTTAATCTGCGGAAGAGAAGGGGGGGTGATCTCAAGTTGCAGTGGGGGAGGTCTAGGTTGGATATTAGGAAACACTATTTCACTAGGAGGGTGGTGAAGCACTGGAATGGGTTACCTAGGGAGGTGGTGAAATCTCCATCCTTAGAGGTTTTTAAGGCCTGACTTGACAAAGCCCTGGCTGGGATGATTTAGTTGGGAATTGGTCCTGCTTTGAGCAGGGGGTTGGACTAGATGACCTCCTGAGGTCTTTTCCAACCCTGATAGTCTATGATTCTATTCCAGCTTTACATGCAAATCCCCACGTAGCCTGAACTGGGGAGCGGCTACCAACACCCCAGAATACTGCAGATTCCATGGCTTCAGGTGCCTTTCAGATTGCATGTCTGATGCACCTGCCTTGTTCAGTGGCTGTAAAAACTCACTTCACACGTCTGAGGTGACCCTGAGTCCCCATGATTTCCACCTTAAAGGCTTTGTATTGACCCCCTTCACTGGCTGGGTCAGGTCTCTGCAGATATTCCCGCCCCATCATCAGAGACCTGAATGCCCACATCCAATGCTACCCTGCCTGGCAGGTGTATTGTACTTCATGGCGTGCCAGTGACAGGACACGCCGAAAAGACCTATACCGAGCAAATGGCCGCGAGAGGATCCAAATTCCTCATGGGCAGAGTGCAAGCAGGAGTAGGATTACAACCCCAAAGGAGGGAGCCCAGGAAAGAATCCACTCATGGACAGGGGCACGCACAATAGAATGTAAAACGAGGCAGGTGGAGCACAGAGCCCAGGCAGTGAGGGTGATGGGCAGGAGACAGGACAGGTCCTCTCAGGAAGCAGGAAAGATCTACTCACGTTTTATTGGTGCCTCAAACGATTTGGCCACAGTCACCATCACGTTGGTGCCAAAAACCTAGGAGCAAACAACAGTCCCAAGTGAAACCATAGGCCCAAGTAATAACGAAAAGTCATTCCACTATAGCTGCAGCTACCGCCACCAGAGCCAGTTGTGGTCACAGCAGAGACCAAGCTCCCGCCAGTCGCAGAGTCACACTATTCGTTTTCTACTGATTCACATTCGTTGACTGTGAAGCCAGAGTAACAGGAGTGCAGCAATTCTCCCAAAAGAGCCATATTTCTGGAGTTTAAAGTACTCGCTCTCCACACACCCACATCAGATCTTGTTTGAAAGATTATTTGAGGCACGTTTAGATGAAGTATTATGTGGAACTGTCAAGTGGTGCCATAAGATTGCACACAAGGTGAAACAATGGTACACAAAACGAGAGTCATTGGTTTTGCACTGTTCCAGAAACACTAACGTGACGATGACTGGAGTTTTTACTGTTGAAATTCATTTCAACACCTTATTGCAGTGTTTATTGGTGAAAATTACCAAACACCACAATGTATTAAAAGATCTGTATTGGTTTTGCATGGGTGTTTTTCCCAGAAATTATACCGTTCAGCACGTGGCAAATGTGATGAATATCAACATTTTGCAATACAGTAACATGAACAGTTTTCACATCACGTGAGATACTTTGACAATTAAGAATACAAGTGATTAGAATAGATTTCCTATATTTTTAATTGAAATTTGCTGACCAGACCAGTTTCACACTGAAGGTTGTGAACCAGTAACAGTAGATCGCATGCTCCTAGCTTGCCCTGCACGCGTACATTTGTACCTACCCACCGGATTCCTAATGTAATGCTTTTCCCTTTGTAAATACAACATCGCATTTAGTCTGCCTGGTAGAAGGTTTTTAATTTGCAATTGCCTATGCATGCAGTACTAGCCTTTGAAATATTCTAGAAACTCGCTTTTTAATCCAGTGACCCTTTATGCCCAGATCAGTCTTGGTGTTAAAGATGACAATACACAGCTCCATATTATGAATATGCAAAAGCTTTGAGAGAAAGAAGTGGCCTAACAAGAAGTAGTGAAGACAAACCCCACAAACCCCTTTCCTCGGCACTGAGGGGAGATGAAGAACATGTTACAGCTCTTACCAACCACGTGAGCAATAATATGACAAACCCACTTGACCCTGTATCACATCTAGACCAACATTTCTCAAATGTGGCCACTAGGGGCTTTTCTTGCGGTCACAGCTTCTTGGGTGGTGATTGGGGGGGGTAGGGAGGAAAGGAGCAGCCCCTCTTCTGGGGCTGCCAGGAGGGGTTGGGGCTTGCCCCCCCGGAGCCACAAACAATGGAGGAGCAGACATCCGGTGTGAGTTGCCCATCTTCCCAGTGCAGTAGGGCTCAGGCTTCAGCCCTGGCGTGGCGGGTGGCAGGCTCTGGCCACGGGCTCTGACCGTGAGGCTTTGGTTACTCAGCGGTAGGCTCCATCCCTTGGCCACAGGACTCCATCCCCGGACTCACCACCCCATCATCGCCCCTGCTGCCTTCCCTGCCCACTTCCCCATCCAAGCCTTAATTTGTTCCTCGGCTTGCCAGGGCTGAATAAGTCTGCTGTGAAAAGTGATATTGTATATTTGTTAATATCAGTTTTCACTGCCTCTCAGCCAGCTAACAAGTCTGTTAATATAACTTTTCACAGCAGCAAACATACAAATATCACTTTTCACAGAAGCAGACTTACTAGCTAGCAAGTCTAAAAAATGCAGCAAAAAAAGCAAAAGAAACAATAATAAAAAAAAGACAAGAACATGCAAAGCATCTTATTTGTGTTTCTAGTCTGTTTAGGTCCAGTAAAGAACAGAGACAACTGTACGTTATTTTTATTAAGTCCGCAAAAAAAGGTACATAATAAATTAGAATGATTTGGACATAGACACGTGCATATTTGTTTTTCCTAAAGTTGATTAAGTATTTTAGGAAAAATTGTCAAGCGGCCAACAGCAAGAGTTGGTGGCCGCACTCTGAAGCGCCGAAATTTTTTTTTGTGAGAACACCTGATCTAGAGGTGCTTACCAACATAGCTACCGGACTACATGTAACATCACATGTACAAGAGTCTCTACTGAAAACAGCAGATGTTGGTGAAGAACAAACAGATTCATGAGAGGTGCACTTGATTCTAATGCGACCCGTAGCTTCTTCAGCCCAGTCAAGAAATCTGGCATCAAAACATTTGCTGACGTGGCCCAATAGGACCTGTACCTATGTCCCTCTTCCACACTGATACAATGAGAAGAACAGACAAAGATGAATTAGGACATCAACTGGAAGCTCAAGATGGAAGAATCAATACGCTAAGAGCATGCAACAGAGAAACCACAGTGTACATCAGAAGTGCCATGGCTGCGATAGAAATGATGGCACGTTGCAATTCCACACCTTCGATGAACTGGCTGCTGAGTACTTGAGGCAGGTCCAAAAAGGATTTGACAAAGCTAATTCTGCCATCAAAGTCTTTGACAGATACAACAGTAACTCCGTGAAAACTGCAGAAAGACAACACCGGACAGGATCGAAGGAGGGATGCAAGAAAGAGCAGGTGATTGACGGATGCCCTGTGCCTCCAAGGAAGACGTTTCTAAGGCCTTGTCTACACTACAAAGTTTTGTCGGCAAAAGTTAATCCAGAGTGCATCCACACTAACAGCGCTCGCATGCACACAGAGAGCAGTGCACTATGGGTAGCTATCCCACCGTGCAAGAGGCCGCAGGGTGCTTTGGGAAGGGTTTGCAATGCCTCAGTAGATTGTCAGCCGCTTTTTCAACTGAAGACAGCAGGCTGACCCACCTATCCTGAGGCAGGGGGAGAGGGACATCCCCCTGGCTCTCCCCGGAGTCCGCACAGCAGTCTCTCCCGACAGCCCGCTCTGCCTGCGGCTCTGTGATTCCCTGAGCTCTCCCACAGCCTCCTCAGCTGCCGGGAGCCATCCCGAGCAGCTCTGTATCTCTCCGTGCTGAGAAATGGCAAAGCAGCAGCCTAGTGCCGGGCAGAACAGGAGCCTTTGTTCCCCAAATGGAGCAGCACACTGGGCTGTCGGATACTTCCTGGAGCTTCGAAAGGGGAGGGGGACATGCCTGCAGGGTAGGAGAGATCAAAACAGTGAGCGGAGCGGTCCTAGCAGGCATAGTGGGATATAGATGGAAGCCAGTTATGTCGACAAAACAAACAGCAGTGTCTACACTGACACTTTGTTGCTTTAACTTTGCCGCAAAAAGCTTTATACCTCTCGTTGAGGTGGTTTTATATGGTCGGCAAAACGGCAGAGTTTTGCCACCAAAAGTAGCTTTGTAGTGTGTGTCCCTCCCGTTTTGTCGGCAAAAAGCAGCTTCTGCAGACAAAACTTTGTAGTCTAGACAAGGCCTAAATGTGGCATCCAGCACATTTCACACTTGTGAAATTCCTCTGACTAGATGGTTCAAAATATACCCGAGGGTGCATGAAAACGCTCAGCACAAACACCCCTCCTGGCTGGAGATTTTTCCAGTAGCACTTGCTCTTCACTACTTTCCGAAAATGGAACAGAGCAAGAAACACGTGGATTGAAACCCTCAATTACCAGCACAACTGACAAGTGTTGCACTTCATACTTGTGCGTGCAATTTGTGATGCACTCATTCCTGACTTCCGCAACACACCTCCTGCTATACCGGCATTAACCGGATGTAGCTGTGTCATTCCTATTTGGTGTTCGGGGAAAAAAAATCCGTGCTTAATGTTGTTAAAACAAAGACAGCTTCCTGCTTCCGGGAGAGAGGGCAGACAAGCCAGGGTATCTGCAGCAAGGAAGTTGGTGGCAGTGCTGTCTGAGTGAGAAAGGAAAGAAGACCCACAGATCTGAATTGCTTGTGCCTGAATCTAGCCATCAAAAAGGACAAGTCACTGGTCAAACGCCCACCATGTGAGGACAGTTTTGAAGTGCATGCCAAAAGAGCATCTTGGCAAACAAAGATTTGGATGTCCTTGCACACAGGTAAGCCAGACAGCGGATCACCATTGCAACATGGATGGAAAAATGTGGATGATGAATACTTCCTGTATTCTTCAAGGGCCTGTTGGCATCTGAGCTTCTACAAGACCTTATTTGTGCCTGTACCAATAGGGGTTGCTGCATAACTATACAAGTTTAAAGGGTAAAACAAAATCTAATAGATGATGACCTCAAAGCATCACAACAACAATACAGAGAGACATTAAACTAACAGAAGTGAATGCAAATATTGAAAGTGGTCACTAACATGATGGTGTCAGTTTATCCCTGTTTCTACGGTAACGGCACCACTTGACAGCTCCATATCATACCTCATCCTGAAGTAGACATCATAAGGTTCCAAATGATGTGTGATGTGCATGTGTAGAGAGGATACATTAAGTCGATCAAATTGATGGTGCTGCCATTCACATGAAGGCATTTCTGCAAAACTACAAACTGCTGACTTGGCCGCAATCAGCAGACAATGCAGAGTGTGTGTCTGGAAGCTTAAAACAGGACTGAATTCAATAGGAAGTGTAACAATTGCTTCTGACAACTGTATTTTGCTCTGTGGCCATCTATTTTTATTGTATTATCTGGAGGAATGTGTCCATTTTAAATATTGACATCTTTTTGCTGGACTGACTGAACACGTGTTTGTCAGGCCTCTTCAATTCCTGGTCATTTCATGGCATCTAGTTTAGATTAAGCCGACTGTAGATCTATAAATCAGAGGCCAACTAGTTCCTGGCTAGTGAGAGCCAAGAGTTAGCACAGAGAGACAAGAGCATGACAGAATAGTGCAATCTCTGTTAGAATGTCTATTATAATCAAGGAGTGAGGTCAGAAAGCTCTAGCTAGGACCAAGGAGAGGACAGTATCCAGAGGGACTTTCCAGCAGACTGGCCCTTGAAGCAGCCACAAGGACTAAGGAAAATCTTTAACAAACATTCTAGCAAAACTTCACACCAACATTACAAGAGGGACCTGTAGCATGTTCAGTAAAATATTTATCTTCTCCTTATTGTAAAATCATCACCTTGGATCCCAAATTGTGAATGACTCTCACTGAACTACAACGTGACTGTTTAACGCTGAAGAGAGACATGAAATCAAGCAGCAAGGACAGGTCCTTTGTACAGAGCCAGGAAGTCTGGCTGGAGACGGCTTGTAGGCACAGCACGATAATCAGCTGAGAAAACCAGATCTACTAGAGCAAACAGACAGCAGTGCTGGTGCCAGCTGCACCCCCTTGCTTTTGGGCAGAGGAGAAAGCGTACACCCGATTGTAGTCATGGTTTCCAATAGTCCCTCCTTTCCCAAAATTAGCATGACATCATATACGGCCAACTCTGCCAGAAAACCCACAGAACAGGGGTGGTGTGATACTGCTCCTCCTCCAACGCCCACGAGCCGCGCCTGCTTACCCAGAACACATCGTAGATGAAGAGGCCCCCGAGCAGGATGCACCCTGTGCTGACGTTGTTCAAATGCAGGAGCTCGACGCCGTTGAGAGAGAACGCCAGTCCAAAGAGATTGTTTGCAATCCAGTGCTAAGGGCCAAACACAACAGGAAGATGGATCTGGTTCAGCACAGCCCGCGGCACAAACTGACTATTCCTCACAAGCAAATTACCAAGAGACTCCCAAGTTTGATCTAGGGCTGTTCCTCCCCCTTCCTAGTTTGAATATCCCACTGCTGCTTTGTTCCCTTTCTTACCTTCCTCAGCAGGTACCAGACTCCAACGACACTGCTCATGGCCAAGCAAACAAGGTCCTTGGAATCAAACTCATAATTCACTATTTCTGTAACAAACATAACAGCATGATTCCAGCTAGCCCACACAACTCCTCCTCCCACTCACACAGGCAGAGCAGTGACTAATGTATATAGAGCAGGTGAGCAACACAGGACCACCGTGGCAACTTTCCCAAACGAGTGTCGGAGTGACACTGCACGTGCAAGTGGCCAATTCTACAGTAACCCCATTCAAGTTAGGTGTGCACTGGGAGCTGACCTTGGAAAATCCAGACCTTTCCTTTCAACCAGGCCACTCTTCCTCAGCAGATTGTCTTGCTGCCAGGAAGGACACTGAACTCAGGGTACATCCGAACAGGCCCGAGCAGCATGGAGTGGGGAATGAGAGGCAGAGAGTCCAAAATATTTTGATTCAATGAAGAGTTGAAAATTGACAAGCTGAGAGAGTGAGAGCACATGAAGCAGGACACAAAAAGGTAGAACAATTAAGTCCCAAGAGAAAGCAGGCAAAATAGACGTACCTTCCTTGTTTTCCCCTGAGCCCTGGGTGAAGAGAAGCTGGTACTGTTTGCTGGGGAAGTTAGCCGGGAAGAATTTGTTCATGATGGGGCTGAAATAGAGATGGAGAGAAGGTCAATCCTGCAGAAGCACCTGTGAATTCAATGCACTTCCCTAGCACCTCCAGGATGACTGCAAATCCCATTACAAACATCAAGTCCCAACACCTCTGCCCTATCCCCACTGTACAGACAACGAAGTGACTTGCTGAATGTTCCTGAGATAGTGGCACAGCCAGGGCTGTGACGGTCACCAGGCGCTAACCGGCAGAAGACAGTCTTTGGTTTGAATACTGCCTATAACCCTACAATTTGTAGGGGGGGCCTGCAGGGGACCATTGCTGGGTATATTTTGGAAGCATGCCAATTTGGTGCAATTGGCTGCATTCCAATGCTTTTCAGAGTTGCCCATGGCCGGGCTGGCTTAGCATTAGCCAGAGAGAAAGGGGAGCTCCACTGGAGGCAGAGAACCCTAACCCCAATTCTGCTAGTGCTAAGGAGTGATAGTTCTCATTTCCCATCCATTACACCTCCTAACGCCGCGAGGTTGGGGTTCACTCTGGATTGCTCTCTGGACGCCCCAGCCCAACTTGCTGCAGCATCCCACGAGTCTCCTGGATCAGAGACTGGCAGTGGAGAGACCCATTCAAAGCCTGACACCAGCAATACCTTCTCAGGCAGTAACTAACGTGTTTGGGTCAGCACCTCTAGAGAGAAAAAGGCAAAACACCTTATGCCTGGGGAAAGTTATCCCTGTCCCCAAAGCCCACAACCTCCTGGGTTTGCGGGGAGCAGTGAAACCAATATCAGAAGTCAGAGGGGTCCATGTAGGGTTCAAAATCCTGTAATCTAAAGGAAGGCATTCCCCCCCCCCCCAAAGGCCCCAAACAGCTCAGGAAACAGGAAGATGATTTCCCCCCCACCAATAACTTGACTTTTCTAGAAAAGCTCAGATGAGATTGCAACATCCAAGACCAGATCCTACCCTACTCTAAGGTGCAAAGGGCCCTTAAATGCTGCCTTCAGTGGGCGACCAGTTTCCCCTGGAAAGGCGGAATCCTCAACTGGTGCAAAGCTGGCAGAGCCGGCCCCCTCTGGTGGATCGGGCAGGAGGGGGGGGGCTGGAGTACACCAGACTCTAGTGCGCCTTGCTGGTGTCATGAGCTCAGACTGCTCTAACTTGCATTGGGAGGCGTGGCTAGCCCCAGGCATGGGGGATGGAGCAGAACGGTGGCCCAATTCCACCTGTTTCCTGGACGGTATCACATTTCGTCCCAGCGCCGCTGAGAATTTAGCCTGCAGTTTTCACTGAGGTTTGTGCTTTGTAAACCAATTTCCCAACCGGCTTTGCTGAGGCACAAGCTCTGGCAATAAAAGTCCATTGAGGATTTCACAACCATCTCTCACGGTTGCTGTTCAAAGCAAAACGTTCTCTGTGTCCTGTTTAAATACAAGCTACGCTGTGAGCTCCTCAGGAGAGGGACAGTGCCTTGCTGGCCATGCACACCTATGGTGCAGTAACAGCATAAATCCAAACTCTTTTGCAGGCAGCGTAGCCCAGTGCTTTGTCCACTAGCCTGGGGCTTGGGAGAGCTGGGTTCTATGCCTGGCTCACCCACTGGTCTCCTATGTGACCTTGGGCAAGTCACTTCACCTCTCTATGCCTCAGCTTCCCTGTCTAAGTCAGAGATGCTGCTGCTGCCCTCCTCTGTAAAGTGCTTAGAGTTCTACGGATGAAAAGCGCTATGTAAGAGCTAGGTCGTATTACTACTGCTGCAAGGTAACTGCACTCTGGGAATAAACCAGTCCAATCTGCCCTCTTCTAGGTGCACATACGCCATAGGGCACTCCCCTAGTCACCAGGACAGAGTTTACCATACAATATTGAGGTACCCCCCCATTTTTTACCTGATGGTGTGAGACAGGGCTAGGATCCCCAAGACAAAGAAATACATGGAGAGCAACAGGTTGATATATTCTTGAGAGAAGATCTGGAAGGCAAAAAGAATGAGATTCGGTTACAATAGCAATTCCCACCTTGCAGGTGGCAGAAAAGGCAAGAACCCCTTTACATGTTACGCAGCTGTGATGTAACTAGCAGGTTACTTGCCACTGCTTTCTGGTCACAGTTGTGACAAGTGACTAAGAATGACTAAGGGAACTCAACATATTTACTATATTTCATACCAGCAGGGTTAAAATAAAAAAGGAATAAAATAAATGACTAGTCCCCTAATCACATAACAAGGGCTATGTGGGATAGGTGGCCACCTCATGGGTCTATGCTACCACTGGCAACGGCAAGCCATTCAGAATGGTTTAAAAAAAAAAAAAATTTTTTTTTGCAGGAAAGGGCACTCATTTTTTCCAAACAATTCTCGTTTGGGGAAAAATTCAGCATGTGATTGGAGCATGAAATTGTTTGTTCAATTCATGCAACAGCCTGAAAATAAAAAATGACCAAGAGGTTGACCTAGTCCTGCCTCAATCTGAGGGACTGGACATGATAACCTCTTGAGGTCTCTTCCAGCCCTACATTTCTAGGAAACCTGAATTAAGATGGCATTCCCACTACCCTTCAGTTCCAAAGGCATCCTAAACTCATACTCCGCCCTAGTTTATCTGAGGATATTATGAGAACCCCAACTTCTCTGAAATGCAAGTGCAGCCTCATAGCCTGCATTCAATTTCTCTCTGAGAGAGAGAGAGAGAGAGAGAGAGAGAGAGAGAGAGAGAGAGAGAGAGACACACACACGTAACCGAGCTAAATGTGCCAAGAAGCACTTAAGGCAGCCTTTGAGCTTTTCTTGTACTCTCCTAAAATAGAGAGAAATTAAGATACAGATGCCCATTGCAGTAACATCACGGTAACAATTTAAACCTGTCCAAGTGAAGGCTCATGTACCAACATTAACTTGTCCACATTGCACACATTTAGCACTTTCCCTTGAGACACTTCACAGCCAGACCTGGCATGACCAAAAGATAAGGGCTGGTAAAGGTACCCGAGGAGTCCTGCTAGGATCCGGACACTGCAGGAGATTGGATCTCTTAGGAGGAACACCTTCTCTGACCACAGGCAAGAAGGAACTGACCAGAACGTTTGATGGGCAGTATTTGTAACCATGGTGGGGAGATGCCATAAATAGTAGGGATCCTGGCTTCTGGTCTCCCCTATTCCGGAGGCAAGAATCCTATGCAGATGGTATTTTTAGAGAAGTATTCCCCCTGCCCCAAAGCTCACATAACTCAGATATGCCTGAACCAATTTCATTCAAGTATTCTAAAAATAAATTCCCCCTGGGCTAAAGACCAAGAACGGAAGATTACAGCCCAGAGAAGTGTGAGAAAGTTGTAAGTGATGAAGGATTAGAATAGCAGTTGAAACGAATCCTTAACTAAGGCCTCCTCCATCAAAGAAAGGCTATACCACTTTAACTAAGCTGATTTTAAATTGTAAACGAGTTAGGCCTGTACATCCCCCTATGTAGACACACTTAAGCCAGTTTAAGCTTCAGTTTAAATTGGTAATTTGCTACTTTAAGCACAGCTACATAGGGGATTCGTATGGGTTTAATTACATAATTTAAAGTCAACTTTAGTACAGGTTTCAGAGTGGTAGCCATGTTAGTCTGTATCAGCAAAAACAACAAGAAATCCTTGTGGCACTTTAGAGATTAACACATTTATTTGGGCATAAGCTTTCGTGGGCTAAAACCCACTTCATCAGATGCATGGAGTGGAACATACAGTAAGGAGGTATAAATACACAGCATATGAAAAGATGGGAGTTGCCTTACCAAGTCAGGGTTGCACTGACCATACTCACTACTGCATGTTCCACTCCATGCATCTGATGAAGTGGGTTTTAACCCACGAAAGCTTATGCCCAAATAAATGTGTTAGTCTCTAAAGTGCCACAAGGACTCCTCGTAACTTTAGTACAAACATTCTCACATAGATGAAGCCTAAGTCAATTCAGTGCCACTATTCTCATATACAAGGCCTAAAGCCCTTACTGCCATGACCTCTAGCTACAGTTCTGGCATTTTCATGTAACCTGGGATGTGGGCATGGGCGCCAGGTTTGTATAATTTTTGGTGGTGCCCAGAATGGGTCCAGCAGAGCCGTCCAGTCCATAGGACGGACCGGGACAACCGCGGGAAGAGGTGGGACGAGGGCTTGGGGGAAGGGGTGGAGTGGGGGTGGGGTGGAGCAGGGGCAGGAAGAGGCAGAGCGGAGGGCAGGCTGGGGCCGGGTTACTTGCTACTGACAGCGCCAGGCCCCCCACTAATCCCCCAGGCCACCCTGGACCCTACGTCCAACTGAAGCTTGGGGCCCGGGGCGGTTGCCTCGTTCCATCCTATGGACAGGATGGCTCTGAAAATATCAGCCCAAACGTTGGTGGAGCCAGGCCCACCTTCCTGAATACTGGTGGAGCACGGACACCACGGGCCCATATAACTTGCCGCCTATGGATGTGGGTGTAGTAATTCTCTGAGGCTTCCCCTATGAAACACGTGGGAGATTATTTTTACTTATAGACAATGTCACCTTTTAGCTTCTCAGCTAGCTGGATAGCTGGCATTGATAAATGCCTAAGGCTGGTTACAGCTGGAAGGAATAGGAAACAATGTCGGAAGAAGCTACAGTTCATATACCTTCATTCTCCTCTGCTTTCAGTCAGGTCACTGAGTTACCACTTACTACATCTCAGACTTCAGAGACAGCACCACAGCGTGTCAGGGAAGGCCACATGTGCTTAGTAGTCTGAGAATCGACTCAAGATTTCCATTGGTTCTTTGGCCTTATTTTATAAGCAATTACTTGTACACAGACTCAGACTTGCCATAAAAGTCAGATAATTCAGAATACAGGCTGTGACTCCATCCCTCATGTCTCTCACTGCCTACCAATGTTGCAAGGACTCGTGCAATTTCAACATAGTGCGCACCCAGAGATCACAATACAGCAAGCCAAAAAGAGCCTTTCAGACTCCTCTTTGAGATGTCCGCACTGCAGGCTGTGATCAGTCTTGAGGTGATTTAAACACGAATGCAGTAAGGTAGAGAGGTTAAAACAAACAACAAGCAAAGAAGGGAGTTTCCACATTTCTATGGCCCCCAACAACATAGGATCTAAGTGGCTTACTTACTTTAAAGAAGAGGTAGAGTCCGAAGAGGGTGCAACTGGCGACAATGGGAAAGCGAGCAGCGTCCCGACTGGTAATCGTCTCTGGCATATCTGAGGCATTCTAGAGAGGGAAGAAGAGCACATCTGTAGATTAACCTGCTCTCCGTATCAACACATTGGGGAGAAGAGGTCCAGAAGCACCAGCGGAGCTATCAGCTTGCTGAACTCTGCAGAACTAATCAACACTGGGCTCACACGGACGCAGGTTGCTTGCTGGTTTCCAGTCATCCCTGTCGAGCCTTTATTAAAAGCAGAAACTGATACCTGCCCACCTTTGTCCTAGCAGGAATTGCCAGAGTTTACTACTTTTTTCCTTGGGGAGAAATCAGCGGGCCTTCTGAGCTGACCTCCCTCCCCATTTCGCTCTTCCTACTCCCCCAGCCCAGCAGAGGAGTGTTGGACACTGCTGGCTCTGCAGCGCCCTCTGTGCTATTCTAACATCAGAACTGTTTCAACGTTATTCATATTCTTGGCTTCATTTAGCGTCCCCATCTGTGATTACCATATGTTTATTACCCATTGAATGACAGTTCTGTCCAGCCACGTATTTACTCATCACATTCTTAGGATGCGCCCTTGTATTGAGCCCCTTACTAGTGTGAAAGATGTATCAATTTTGTAGATTCCTTTAAATAATTTTGGAAGCGTCTGTTAGGTAACTTGAAGTCTCTTGTTTTGACCCAACAAAGTCTGGTTCTCTCAATGTAGGTCCTCAATTCCTGATATGACTTTTCCCCCCCCTACACTGCATCCTCTCCATGACATCAATAGCCTGGCTGTGGTACCGAGACCACACGGCAGAGCATACTGGCTAGCAGTCTACTTGGCATGCTGAAAGCAGCGTCACTCAGTGATGGTTACCAAACAGCTGACTGCACTCCACACTTGGCATTAGCTGTTTGGCTAATCAAGACACAGAAACTTTCACAACACACTTGCAATCCCGCCTGAGCAGTATGCGCCCTACTGCTGCAACTTATGCAAAACAACCATATGAAAGTAGCGACGACTCATAGAGAGCATACAGCTGGCTGCTACACAGCATTCCCCAGCTCAAGACAGGATCTAAGTACCCAAAGAATTGCTCATTCTCTGCAGCAAGGTCTGTTAACTCCGCAGCTTTATTTCCATCCAGTGCATACTGAACAACGCGGCTATAATAAACTCCCAAAGCTAGGCATTAGAGAAGAAAATGTGATATGACTGGGAAAACCAAGGTGAGCTATCATTACTAGACAGCCCCCAAGAAGGGGACAGGATAATGCGCAGAATCATACAAATGCAGGGTTGGAACAGACCTTGGGAGGTTAATCTAATGCAGTCTTCTGCAATGAGGCAGGACCAAGTTTACCTAGACACTCTGAAAGGTGTTTGTTTAACCTAAAGCTGGGAGCAGAATTCTCTCAGACAGGGAAGGCATCTCCATGGAGGATAGTGAGAGGAAGCAGGAGTTTTTCCAGGGAGAAGGCCAGAGGGATGGAAACAGAACCCAGGCTCGGCTCTCTCTGGTGGATGCATTACTCAGAAAGGGATGATGGTGCTTAGAAGCTTTCCAAGGATATATGAACTTCTCCTGAGCCAGTAGGGCACTATCCAGGGGGCAATAACCAAGAAGGCAGAAGTACCTATGGGTTACCTCTCTCCAGAAGGAGACAATGAAGGCAGTACTAGGGAATGAAAGCAGAACCCTATGGGTCACAGACAGAGATGAGGGACCAGTAGCTAGAGAGCATCTCTTGCCAGGAAGGGAGCGGTAATACCTGGGGGTATGAAAACGCCGTGACCCCCATGTGTGACATATGGCTCCCAGTCCGTGGAGGAGGTTCAGTCCCAGGAAATGCTCAGGACTCTTCTCTCCATGGCATGAGAGGGGAAATCGCTGAGATCAGAACCAGACGCTCAGGACGCCTCGGAGTCTCAGGGGAGCAGTGGGGGACCACAGCAAAAGGCAGACCTGTCACTGGGGGTCCCAGACCCCTTGTGGGGGGTCAACCGGAGCAGCAATGGGGGAATCACGGCCCCTCAGCGTGGGAGGTCCCCGGGGATGCTCCAGAGCACGAGTCCCTCCAAGGGGCCCGGTCGAGCGGGGGGTGGGGGTCCGGTCCCGGGGGGGGGTCGAGCGGGAGGGGGGGCCGGTCGAGGGGGGGGGGGGGGCCGGTCCGGGGGGGGGGTGC